>NC_059212.1:54419358-54441858 GCF_020615455.1 Coregonus clupeaformis
TGCTATTCAAATCTGAAATCGTAACAAAAATACAGTGGGGAAAAAAAGTATTTAGTCAGCCACCAATGGTGCAAGTTCTCCCACTTAAAAAGATGAGAGGCCTGTAATTTTCATCATAGGTACATGTCAACTATGACAGACAAATTGAGAAAAGAAAATCCAGAAAATCACATTGTAGGATTTTTAATGAATTTATTTACAAATTATGGTGGAAAATAAGTATTTGGTCACCTACAAAAAAGCAAGATTTCTGGCTCTCACAGACCTGTAACTTCTTCTTTAAGAGGCTCCTCTGTCCTCCACTCATTACCTGTATTAATGGCACCTGCTTGAACTTGTTATCAGTATAAAAGACAGCTGTCCACAACCTCAAACAGTCACACTCCAAACTCCACTATGGCCAAGACCAAAGAGCTGTCAAAGGACACCAGAAACAAAATTGTAGACCTGCACCAGGCTGGGAAGACTGAATCTGCAATAGGTAAGCAGCTTGGTTTGAAGAAATCAACTGTGGGAGCAATTATTAGGAAATGGAAGACATACAAGACCACTGATAATCTCCCTCGAACTGGGGCTCCACGCAAGATCTCACCCCGTGGGGTCAAAATGATCACAAGAACGGTGAGCAAAAATCCCAGAACCACACGGGGGACCTAGTGAATGACCTGCAGAGAGCTGGGACCAAAGTAACAAAGCCTACCATCAGTAACACACTACGCCGCCAGGGACTCAAATCCTGCAGTGCAAGACGTGTCCCCCTGCTTAAGCCAGTACATGTTCAGGCCCGTCTGAAGTTTGCTAGAGTGCATTTGGATGATCCAGAAGAGGATTGGGAGAATGTCATATGGTCAGATGAAACCAAAATATAACTTTTTGGTAAAAACTCAACTCATCGTGTTTGGAGGATAAAGAATGCTGAGTTGCATCCAAAGAACACCATACCTACTGTGAAGCATGGGGGTGGAAACAATCATGCTTTGGGGCTGTTTTTCTGCAAAGGGACCAGGACGACTGATCCGTGTAAAGGAAAGAATGAATGGGGCCATGTATCGTGAGATTTTGAGTGAAAACCTCCTTCCATCAGCAAGGGCATTGAAGATGAAACGTGGCTGGGTCTTTCAGCATGACAATGATCCCAAACACACCGCCCGGGCAACGAAGGAGTGGCTTCGTAAGAAGCATTTCAAGGTCCTGGAGTGGCCTAGCCAGTCTCCAGATCTCAACCCCATAGAAAGTCTTTGGAGGGAGTTGAAAGTCTGTGTTGCCCAGCGACAGCCCCAAAACATCACTGCTCTAGAGGAGATCTGCATGGAGGAATGGGCCAAAATACCAGCAACAGTGTGATTTACAGAAAACGTTTGACCTGTGTCATTGCCAACAAAGGGTATATAACAAAGTATTGAGAAACTTTTGTTATTGACCAAATACTTATTTTCCACCATAATTTGCAAATAAATTCAAATTTTATTTTCTCATTTTGTCTGTCATAGTTGACGTGTACCTATGATGAAAATTACAGGCCTCTCTCATCTTTTTAAGTGGGAGAACTTGCACAATTGGTGGCTGACTAAATACTTTTTTCCCCCACTGTATCTGATACCAATCTAATTATACAGCTATTTTAGTAACCACATTAACAATTTTTCCAAACAACTGACATTTTTACAACTTACACAAAAACTTAAGCCGGGTGTGCACTACACAATTTTGTCCCAGAAAAGTTTTTGAGATCGGAGACTAAATCCCCATGTTGTTGCCTACTCGGGTGTGCGGCTGTCACCGACGCTCGTTTAATGTGAGCGGGTCAGAGACGCAATCTGAGGGCCTCTGATCCGGTCTTTGAGCAGTTCCAGACAACCTGATATTTTCAAACGTTTGATTTTATCGGCACTAAATCTTCAATGCTCTTGTAGTGTGAGATGTGCAACAACAAGTTTTGAGAACAGTGATCAGCAATAGCCAATGAGAGCTGGCCAGAGAAGAAGCCAGTGAGATGACGACGTTGTTTCCCATCACCCAGGATGTGTAGACTCTGGAGCAGGAGAGATGACTACTAATAGTATGCGTTTGTATTTGCCTTTAACCAAAGCCAATGTGTCAAATCGTTACAGCTCTGAAGTTCACAAGCAATGTTATTAAAATTCAAAATGTTGGCTAGATATTTCAACTGTATGGCAAGTGTGAATTACTGACGGAAAACGTTTATGAGACTGCTTTGAGCCACAGCTTGTTCTAGCTACGATAACAATCTAAGCACATCATTGTTTTCGTGAGACAGCGTGGTATTGAGAAAATCCTCACGACCAAGTGAATAATCTTGTAGTGTGTGACCTACCGTCTCTGCCAGATCATTTAGCGTGTGACCTACCGTCTGTGGCAGATCATTTAACGTGTGACCTACCGTCTGTGCCAGATCATTTAGCGTGTGACCTACCGTCTGTGGCAGATCATTTAACGTGTGACCTACCGTCTGTGCCAGATCATTTAGCGTGTGACCTACCGTCTGTGCCAGATCATTTAGCGTGTGACCTACCGTCTGTGCCAGATCATTTAGCGTGTGACCTACCGTCTGTGCCAGATCATTTAGCGTGTGACCTACCGTCTGTGCCAGATCATTTAGCGTGTGACCTACCGTCTGTGCCAGATCATTTAGCGTGTGACCTACCGTCTGTGGCAGATCATTTAACGTGTGACCTACCGTCTGTGCCAGATCATTTAGTGTGTGACCTACCGTCTGTGCCAGATCATTTAGCGTGTGACCTACCGTCTGTGCCAGATCATTTAACGTGTGACCTACCGTCTGTGCCAGATCATTTAACGTGTGACCTACCGTCTGTGCCAGATCATTTAGTGTGTGCACCACTACGTTTGTAAGACAAAAAACTACAGGAAAGACGGTCGTTTAAATCAAAATCAAATCATACATACAACAGGTGTAGGTAGGACCTTACCATGAAATGCTTCCTTATGAGCCCTTATTTAACCAACAATGCAGAGTAAGAAATGTTTTATTATTAATGTGAGCGGCTCAGCAATGTTAGGATTTTGAAAGTCGTGTACAACCGGCAGTAGAGGGTATGACATCTTGGTCTACTTCTCTGCTATTCAAATCTGGAATCAGAACAGAATGATCTGCTACCAATAAAAAATTACAGCTGTTTGTCAGAGTTCAGCGTGACGAAAAGTAGCTTGCAAACGCCAGCTAACAGCTCTCTCATGTCTCGTCATTGAGCTGCCCAAACGCAGCCATTGCTATGGATACCAATGCATTTCAATGGGGGAAAAGGGGCCATAGAGCAGAATGGTAAAATAATTAAGAATTCTAGACCTATCTGTTCTTTCACCGTTTAAGCTTTCAACTCCAAACCAACATTGAGATGTTCAGACTGACCCTACTTAGATCTTAGATTGCTTGTCTAAAGATTTTCTGATACTATATATAGTTTTTGAACTATTATCATAAAACATTTGCATAAATTAACATTGGTTTGAATGAGAACCATGGAATACAGAGGTAGCTATTCAAAATGGTCATGCTCCTTAGCCAATTAAGCTACAAAACAAACTTTAAAACATTCAGCCTATCCTAACTTCAAATTCCTTAAAATCCGTATTAACTATGTACATTTGCATAAATTAGCATAAAATAACTAACCAACAGTAACTTTTGAACCGTTCAAGCTAGATACACCAAACCAATTTTTACACGTTCCGGCGATCCTATCCACTGCCACAAAAATACTTTTAAAAGAGTTAAAGCAAGTCCCACAATGTTTATTCATGGAAAACGACAATCTTGTTGTAACATAGCAGTAGTATCAGGGTCTGAATTCATTTAGGGGGGGATTCCGACTCGAGTTAAGCGCACGGAAATGGAATGTAATCCCCTTTTTATGAGCTTTTCTCTCACTTTTCTGACCTTGAACTTAAGCATGAGAATAGCATGCTATACACCAGTTATTCGCTTGGGGTGGAGATCGAATAAAGTCTGAATTGTCCCCTTAGCATCTCAGAGTAGTAGTGCTGATCTAGGATAATTTTTGCCTTTTAGATTATAATCAATTGACAAGGGGGACCTGATCCTGGATCAGCACTCCTACTCTGAGACCCTTTTTGAATATGGGCCTGTGACGGGGCCGGTCGATGCCCTTCACAGAAAAAGGTTTTTACTAAAAGAATTGGAACCGTTTCTTCCAAACAATGCATATTTATTTTCAATATATAAATACAAAACAAGGCTTCGAAATGGCAAAGAGTTAAAATGGTAAAAACAAGGACTACAAGATTAAGACCAAGAATAAAATAATAATCCTCACTGGTCTGTCCTTACCTCTCTCCTTCCCTGGCACTCTCCCACAAACATTTAGACAGGTGTAGCTCTTTAGCCCAATTAGTGGTAGAGACCTACAATTACCTCTTTAGCCAATACCAATTCAGACAAATACTCAATTACTAGACACTTAACTGTTTCTTGTGAAATGGTGGAATGAGATCTCAACTATGGCATGATACGAAATGGTAATAGAAAACAGCGCCCTATACGTAAATAAACAAATAGCAAAACTTGGGGGAAATGTTCAGTCTTTAAATTAGGATGTGTTCACATGGTCACATCCTCCCCCCTTCTTCTAGTGTCAAGCTGCTCTCACACCTGAATGAAACAGGTCACACAGTTCAAACGATTAAAACTCTTGCCATTGTCTTTGATGGTGGCGATGGCATGCAACTCTCCCGAGACTACGTTGCACAAGACAACTACATTGTCCTGCGGTAGACAGCTCCTCACTGCAGACGACGAGCGTCAGCCCCCTGCACCACAGAATAAAACTGTTTCTTACGAATGTTTTGATTTATTTTCAATAAATACTGTATACTAATACAAAAAAGGCTTCAAAATGGCAAAGAGTTAAAATGGTAAAAGCAAGGACTAAAAGATGATCATGAAATGGTAATAGAAACAGCGCCCCCTATACAGAAATAAACAAATAGCAAAACTTTGGGGAAATGTTCAGTCTTTAAATAAATGAGGATGTGTCACATGGCCCAGAAGTAGTAACAGTAGAATGAAAAGGATATAAATGTTATAAGTAACACTATGCTCTGTGTGTGTGTGTGTGTGTGTGTGTGTGTGTGTGTGTGTGTGTGTGTGTGTGTGTGTGTGTGTGTGTGTGTGTGTGTGTGTGTGTGTGTGTGTGGGTGCATGTGTGTACTGTACACGGCTGTACTGTAACTGACCGTTGACTGCAAGAGTGACCTCAGTCTCTCCCACTCCAATCCTGGGGACGATGGCCTTACACACGTACTGACCCGCATCCACCTGGCTCACTGACTTCAGGACCAGCTCCTCGTTGTTACTGAGGACCTGAGAGGAGAACACACATGCACACATGCACGCACGCACGCACGCCACACACACACATGCACACACACACACACACAAGAGGGAGGGAGGTTAGATGGAATCGAGTTGTAAAGGGAGGGAGAGAGATATTTAATTCATAAAACATGTTGATTTCCTCAGCCGCAGGCTCCATTAAAGTTCCTGGAGCTTTTCTTAATTCGTTATAAAGCATTAATAAAATATTTATGGAATAGGTTAGGAGTTCAACATTAGTCGGGTTTAAAACCAACATTTAAACTGGGGGTATATTTAGGGTTGGAGAGAGTATGAAGTTCAGGGGGGACATGGTTCAATGCTGAGTAACGGCAATATTGACTTAAAAATATGATGATTACCATTAAATGTAAAGAAAACCGGCATCCAAAATGTGTTACATCCGGCACCTATTTCACTCCAATTCAAGCACTGGTAGCATGGATATGGGGTTTCAGGATATGGGCTTCAGGATATGGGCTTCAGGATACGGGTTTCAGGATATGGGGTTTCAGGATATGGGCTTCAGGATATGGGCTTCAGGATATGGGCTTCAGGATACGGGTTTCAGGATATGGGGTTTCTGGATATGGGCTTCAGATACGGGCTTCAGGATATGGGCTTCAGGATACGGGCTTCAGGATATGGGATTTCAGGATATGGGCTTCAGGATATGGGCTTCAGGATACGGGCTTCAGGATAGGGGCTTCAGGATAGGGGCTTCAGGATAGGGGCTTCAGGATATGGGCTTCAGGATACAGGCTTCAGGATATGGGGTTTCAGGGTCCAGGACAGCAGCAGGGTAGGGGTCAATTCCACTTAAATTCCAGTAAATTCAGGAAGTATACTGAAGTTCCAATTTCCAGAAAATTCTCATAGACAAGCATTGAGGAACATTTTAATTAGAAATTGAATTTCAGTTTACTTCCTGAATTGACTTTATTGAAAATGTTTTTTACCCAAACTGAGAATACAGTGCCTTCGGAAAGCATTCAGACCCCTTGACTTTTTTCACATTTTGTTATGTTACAGCTTTGACATGCACTGTCAACTGAGGGACCTTATATAAGGTGTGTACCTTTCCAAATCATGTTCAATCAAGTTGTAGAAACATCTCAAGGATGGTCAATGGAAACACGATACACCTGAGCTCAATTTCGAGTCTCATAGCAAAGGGTCTGAATACTTTCGTAAATAATGTATTTCTGTTTTTATTTTTAAAACATTTGCAAAAATGTCTACAAACCCATTTTCACTTTCTCATTATGGGGTAATGTGTGTTGATTACTGAGGATTTGTATTTATTTAATCCATTTTAGAATAAGGCTGTAATGTAACAAAATGTGGAGAAAGTCAATGGGTCTGAATACTTTCCGAAGCAGAGGACATAGCTTGTAAGTTCTCACCATGCTAGAGCCCTTCTTGGTCCAGGTGAGTGTAAGAGGAGGGTTCCCGGTCCACTTGCAGTTGAGTTTGGCGTCAGAGTCAATGTCCACCGTAATCGGCGTGGGCGCCCCCTTCAGGATAGGACCATCTGACAGATAGACAGACAGACAGATACAGTAGTTAGACAGGTATATAGACAGACAGATATACACTACCAGTCAAAAGTTTGGACACACCTACTCATTCAAGGGTTTTTCTTTATTTTTACTATTTCTTACATTGTAGAATAATAGTGAAGACATCAAAACTATGAAATAACACATATGGAATCATGTAGTAACCAAAAAAGTGTTAAACAAATCAAATATATTTTATATTTGAGATTCTTCAAATAGCCACCCTTTGCCTTGATGACAGCTTTGCACACTGTTGGCATTCTCTCAACCAGCTTCATGAGGTAGTCACCTGGAATGCATTTCAATTAACAGGTGTGCCTTGTTAAAAGTTAATTTGTGGAATTTCTTTCCTTCTTAATGCGTTTGAGCCAATCAGTTGTGTTGTGACATGGTAGGGGTGGTATACAGAAGATAGCCCTATTTGGTAAAAGACCAAGTCCATATTATGGCAAGAACAGCTCAAATAAGCAAAGAGAAACGACAGTCCATGATTACTTTAAGACATGAAGGTCATTCAATCCGGAAAATTTCAAGAACTTTGAAAGTTTCTTCAAGTGCAGTCAGAAAAATCATCAAGTGCTATGATGAAACTGGCTCTAATGAGGACCGCCACAGGAATGGAAGACCCAGAGTTACCTCTGCTGCAGAGGATAAGTTCATTAGCGTTACCAGCCTCAGAAATTGCAGCCAAAATAAATGCTTCACAGAGTTCAAGTCACAGACACATCTCAACATCAATTGTTCAGAGGGGACTGTGTGAATCAGGCCTTCATTGTCGAATTGTTGCAAAGAAACCACTACTAAAGGACACCAATAAGAAGAAGAGACCTGCTTGGGCCAAGAAACATGAGCAATGAACATTAGAACGGTGGAAATTTGTCCTTTGGTCTGGAGTCCAAATTGGAGACTTTTGGTTCCAACCGCCGTGTCTTCGTTAGACGCGGTGTGGGTGAACGGATGATCTCCACATGTGTAGTTCCCACCATAAAGCATGGAGGAGGAGGTGTTATGGTGTGGGGGTGCTTTGCAGGTGACACTGTCTGTGATTTATTTAGAATTCAAGGCACACTTATCCAGCATGGCTACCACAGCATTCTGCAGTGATACTCCATCCCATCTGGTTTGGGCTTAGAGGGACTATCATTTGTTTTTCAACAGGACAATGACCCAACACACCTCCAGGCTGAGTAAGGGATATTTTACCAAGAAGGAGAGTGATGGAGTGCTGCATCAGATGACCTGGCCTACACAATCCCCCCGACCTCAACACAATTTAGATGGTTTGGGATGAGTCGGACCGCAGAGTGAAAGAAAAGCAGCCAACAAGTGTTCAGCATATGTGGGAACTCCTTCAAGACTGTTGGAAAAGTATTCCAGGTGAAGCTGGTTGAGAGAATGCCAAGAGTGTGCAAAGCTATCATCAAGGCAAAGGGTGGCTACTTTGAAGAATCTGAAATATACAATTTATTTTGATTTGTTTAACACTTTTTTGGTTACTACATGATTCCATATGTGTTTTGATGTCTTCACTATTATTATACAATGTAAAAAATAGTAAAAATAAAGAAAAACCCTTGAATGAGTAGGTGTGTCCAAACTTTTGACTGGTCCTGTATGTATATAGTAGAGACAGACAGACAGACAGACAGACAGACAGACAGACAGACAGACAGACAGACAGACAGACAGACAGACAGACAGACAGGTATATGTATATAGACAGACTGACAGATAGACAGACAGACAGACAGGTATAGTAGACAGACAGACAGACAGACAGACAGACAGACAGACAGACAGACAGACAGACAGACAGACAGACAGGTACAGTGGGGAGAACAAGTATTTGATATACTGCCGATTTTGCAGGTTTTCCTACTTACAAAGCATGTAGAGGTCTGTAATTTTTATCATAGGTACACTTCAACTGTGAGAGACGGAATCTAAAACAAAAATCCAGAAAATCACATTGTATGATTTTTAAGTAATTAATTTGCATTTTATTGCATGACATAAGTATTTGATCACCTACCAACCAGTAAGAATTCCAGCTCACACACTCAATCAAACAGACTCCAACCTCTCCACAATGGCCAAGACCAGAGAGCTGTGTAAGGACATCAGGGATAAAATTGTAGACCTGCACAAGGCTGGGATGGGCTACAGGACAATAGACAAGCAGCTTGGTGAGAAGGCAACAACTGTTGGCGCAATTATTAGAAAATGGAAGAAGTTCAAGATGACGGTCAATCACCCTCGGTCTGGGGCTCCATGCAAGATCTCACCTCGTGGGGCATCAATGATCATGAGGAAGGTGAGGGATCAGCCCAGAACTACACGGCAGGACCTGGTCAATGACCTGAAGAGAGCTGGGACCACAGTCTCAAAGAAAACCATTAGTAACACACTACGCCGTCATGGATTAAAATCCTGCAGCGCACGCAAGGTCCCCCTGCTCAAGCCAGCGCATGTCCAGGCCCGTCTGAAGTTTGCCAATGACCATCTGGATGATCCAGAGGAGGAATGGGAGAAGGTCATGTGGTCTGATGAGACAAAAATAGAGCTTTTGGTCTAAACTCCACTCGCCGTGTTTGGAGGAAGAAGAAGGATGAGTACAACTCCAAGAACACCATCCCAACCTTGAAGCATGGAGGTGGAAACATCATTCTTTGGGGATGCTTTTCTGCAAAGGGGACAGGACGACTGCACCGTATTGAGGGGAGGATGGATGGGGCCATGTATCGCGAGATCTTGGCCAACAACCTCCTTCCCTCAGTAAGAGCATTGAAGATGGGTCGTGGCTGGGTCTTCCAGCATGATAACGACCCAAAACACACAGCCAGGGCAACTAAGGAGTGACCTAGCCAGTCTCCAGACCTGAACCCAATAGAAAATCTTTGGTGGGAGCTGAAAGTCCGTATTGCCCAGCGACAGCCCCGAAACCTGAAGGATCTGGAGAAGGTCTGTATGGAGGAGTGGGCCAAAATCCCTGCTGCAGTGTATGCAAACCTGGTCAAGACCTACAGGAAACATATGATCTCTGTAATTGCAAACAAAGGTTTATGTACCAAATATTAAGTTCTGCTTTTCTGATGTATCAAATACTTATGTCATGCAATAAAATGCAAATTAATTACTTAAAAATCATACAATGTGATTTTCTGGATTTTTGTTTTAGATTCTGTCTCTCACAGTTGAAGTGTACCTATGATAAAAATGACAGACCTCTACATGCTTTGTAAGTAGGAAAACCTGCAAAATCGGCAGTGTATCAAATACTTGTTCTCCCCACTGTATATGTATATAGACAGACAGACAGATAGACAGACAGAGAGGTATATAGACAGACAGACAGACAGACAGACAGACAGACAGACAGACAGACAGACAGACAGATAGACAGACAGAGAGGTATATAGACAGACAGGTATAGTAGATAGGCAGACAGACAGGTATAGTAGACAGACAGGTATAGTAGATAGGCAGACAGGTATAGTAGACAGACAGGTATAGTAGATAGACAGGTATAGTAGATAGGCAGACAGACAGGTATAGTAGATAGGCAGACAGACAGGTATAGTAGACAGACAGACAGGTATAGTAGACAGACAGGTATAGTAGATAGGCAGACAGACAGGTATAGTAGACAGACAGGTATAGTAGACAGACAGGTATAGTAGACAGGTAGACAGACAGGTATAGTAGATAGATCTGCTGATCTGGCTGAGGAGCATAAAGAACATCATAATGCTTGAGCTGACGGTTCCATGGTAAGGGAGAGGATGAGCTGACGGTTCCATGGTAAGGGAGAGGATGAGCTGACGGTTCCATGGTAAGGGAGAGGATGAGCTGACGGTTCCATGGTAAGGGAGAGGATGAGCTGACGGTTCCATGGTAAGGGAGAGGATGAGCTGACGGTTCCATGGTAAGGGAGAGGATGAGCTGACGGTTCCATGGTAAGGGAGAGGATGAGCTGACGGTTCCATGGTAAGGGAGAGGATGAGCTGACGGTTCCATGGTAAGGGAGAGGATGAGCTGACGGTTCCATGGTAAGGGAGAGGATTGAGGTAGAATTGAAGTACCAGGCACTGTACAGACAAAGGAATAGAAGGCCTGCCAGTGGAGGTTGGGGCAAGAAGCTTCCCAGGCCAGTCTCTGTGGAGGACACTAAGTATCCTCAGAGTAAAAGGAGCACAGAGGAAGAAGATTGCACAGCTGGGCAGGAGGCAGAGAGAGCATCACATTGGCTGTGGCTGAAGAGGGAGGAGCAGTGGTTAAGCCACCTGACTCAGATCGGGCCTGATCAAAGCGATCGGCACACCCTTCGGAAGGTGTAGTGAGAATCGCCTAAACACCTAATGAAGAGGGGACCTCACGTGAGGATGAGCCAGGAGCAGCACAACTGCTGTTTGCAGGTAAAAAGATTGATGCAGCACAGTGGAGGCTGCTGAGGGGAGAACGGCTCATAATAATGGCTGGAACAGAGCAAATGGAATGACATCAAACACCAGGAAACCATATGTTTGATGTATTTGATACCATTCCACCTATTACGCTCCAGCCATTACCACAAGACCGTCCTCCCCAATTAAGGTGCCACCAACCTCATGTGATGCAGTAGTAGGAAGACACAGGAAGACACAGACAGACCGGTATACAGACAGACGAACTGACGGACAGACAGAGTAGACAAGAAAGCAGATAAAAAGACTAATGTGCTATCTCAGTCTCCTGGCTGTTTATCTGGAGGTATGGAACTGGAAATGTCATGTCTGGGTGATGTATTTGTTGGTCTTCATATGTAAATGTATGAGCTGTGGAAATGAATTTCCTCTTCGGAGGACAATCAAATCTATCTAATGGTCAGACTCACAGTGTACGTTGACCAGGATGCTGAGGTTGGTGTGACCCACAGCGTTGAAGACTGAGCAGGAAACCGGCTCGGTGTGGAAGGAGTGGTCTGCTGTGGTCACAAGCACGCTCTCTCTCATCCCCTCCAGGAGGACACCACCCTTCGCCCACCTGAGAGAGACACAGGTGTAACAGCCTCGCCAACACATACCGATCATATACAGTGAGGGAAAAAAGTATTTGATCCCCTGCTGATTTTGTACGTTTGCCCACTGACAAAGAAATGATCAGTCTATAATTTTTATGGTAGGTTTATTTGAACAGTGAGAGACAGAATAACAACAAAAGAAATCCAGAAAAAAACGCATGTCAAAAATGTTATAAATTGATTTGCATTTTAATGAGGGAAATAAGTATTTGATCAAATCAATTTATAACATTTTTGACATGCATTTTTCTGGATTTTTTTGTTGTTATTCTGTCTCTCACTGTTCAAATAAACCTACCATTAAAATTATAGATTGATCATGTCTGTCAGTGGGCAAACGTACAAAATCAGCAGGGGATCAAATACTTTTTTCCTTCACTGTGTTTTAGACACACTAACAGATCCACTCTCACAGGTCATCTTACCTAGACACCAAATAGAAGAGAAACTAACTGAAACGGGGAGGGACTACTTGAACTTGTCCAATAGGAAATGCTTGTTTTGGGGTTTCCGTTGCACAATCTTTAACTATGTTTTTCTGCTTCAGTGTGCACTACTGAATACCACCCAGCAAACACATTATTGAATACCACCCAGCAAACACACTACTGAATACCACCTAGCAAACACACTACTGAATACCACCCAGCAAACACACTACTGAATACCACCCAGCAAACATGCTACTGAATACCACCCAGCCAACACACTACTGAATACCACCCAGCCAACACACTACTGAATACCACCCAGCCAACACACTACTGAATACCAACTAGCAAACACGCTACTGAATACCACCCAGCCAACACGCTACTGAATACCACCCAGCCAACACGCTACTGAATCCCACCCAGCAAACACACTACTGAATACCACCCAGCCAACACACTACTGAATACCACCCAGCCAACACACTACTGAATACCACCCAGCCATACCACCCAGCCAACACACTACTGAATACCACCCAGCCAACACACTACTGAATACCACCCAGCAACACACTACTGAATAACAACCAGCCAACACACTACTGAATAACAACCAGCAAACACACTACTGAATACCACCCAGCCATAACTTGGTTTCTCAAATGACTGCCTCGCCTGGTTCACCAACTACTTCTCAGATAGAATTCAGTGTGTCAAATCGGAGGGCCTGTTGTCTGGACCTATGGCAGTTTCTATGGGGGTGCCACAGGGTTCAATTCTTGGGCCGACACTTTTCTCTGTGTATATCAATGATGTCGCTCTTGCTGCTGGTGACTCTCAGATCCACCTCTACGCAGACGACACCATTTTGTATACATCTGGCCCTTCATTGGACACTGTGTTAACAAACCTCCAAACGAGCTTCAATGCCATACAACAATCCTTCAGTAGCCTCCAACTGCTCTTAAACACTAGTAAAACTAAATGCATGCTTTTCAATCGAACGCTGCTGGCACCCGCCCACCCGACTAGAATCACCACTCTCGACGGGTCTGACCTAGAGTATGTGGACAACTACAAATACCTAGGTGTCTGGTTAGACTGTAAACTCTCCTTCCAGACTCACATAAAGAATCTCCAATCCAAAGTTAAATCTAGAATCGGCTTCCTATTTCGCAACAAAGCCTCCTTCACTCATGCTGCCAAACATGCCCTCGTAAAACTGACTATCCTACCGATCCTTGACTTCGGCGATGTCATTTACAAAATAGCCTCCAACACTCTACTCAGCAAATTGGATGTAGTCTATCACAGTGCCATCCGTTTTGTCTCCAAAGCCCCATACACTACCCACCACTGTGACCTGTACGCTCTTGTTGGCTGGTCTTCACTACATGTTCGTCAGTCAAACCCACTGGCTCCAGGCCATCTATAAATCACTGCTAGGCAAATCCCCGCCTTATCTTAGCTCATTGGTCACCATAGCAGCACCCACCCGTAGTCTGCGCTCCAGCAGGTATATCTCACTGGTCATTCCCAAAGCCAACACCTCCTTTGGCCACCATTCCTTCCAGTTCTCTGCTGCCAATGACTGGAACGAATTGCAAAAATCTCTGAAGCTGGAGACTCTTATCTCCCTCACTAACTTTAAGCATCAGTTGTCAGAGCACCTTACCGATCACTGCACCTGTACACAGCCCATCTGAAATTAGCCCACCCAACTACCTCATCCCTATATTGTTATTTATTTTGCTATTTTGCACCCCAGTATCTCTATTTGCACATAATCTCTTGCACATCTAGCATTCCAGTGTTAATACTATTGTAATTATTTTGCACTATAGCCTATTTATTGCCTTACCTCCATAACTTGCTACATTTGCACACACTGTATATATATTTTCTGTTGTATTTTTGACTTTATGTTTTTTTACCCCATATGTAACTCTGTGTTGTTTTTATCGCACTGCTTTGCTTTATCTTGGCCAGGTCGCAGTTGTAAATGAGAACCTGTTCTCAACTGGCTTACCTGGTTAAATAAAGGTGAAATAAAAAAAATAAAAATAAAAAAATACCCCTCAGCCAACACACTACTGAATAACAACCAGCAAACACACTACTGAATACCACCCAGCAAACACACTACTGAATACCACCCAGCAAACACACTACTGAATAACAACCAGCAAACACACTACTGAATAACAACCAGCAAACACACTACTGAATACCACCCAGCCAACACACTACTGAATACCAACCAGCAAACACACTACTGAATACCCCTCAGCCAACACACTACTGAATAACAACCAGCAAACACACTACTGAATACCACCCAGCAAACACACTACTGAATACCACCCAGCAAACACACTACTGAATAACAACCAGCAAACACACCACTGAATACCACCCAGCAAACACATTACTGAATACCACCCAGCAAACACACTACTGAATACCACCCAGCAAACACACTACTGAATACCACCCAGCAAACACACTACTAAATACCACCCAGCCAACACACTACTGAATACCACCCAGCAAACACACTACTGAATACCAACCAGCAAACACACTACTGAATACCACCCAGCAAACACACTACTGAATACCACCCAGCCAACACGCTACTGAATCCCACCCAGCAAACACACTACTGAATACCACCCAGCCAACACACTACTGAATACCACCCAGCCAACACACTACTGAATACCACCCAGCCATACCACCCAGCCAACACACTACTGAATACCACCCAGCCAACACACTACTGAATACCAACCAGCAAACACACTACTGAATAACAACCAGCAAACACACTACTGAATACCACCCAGCCAACACACTACTGAATACCAACCAGCAAACACACTACTGAATACCCCTCAGCCAACACACTACTGAATAACAACCAGCAAACACACTACTGAATACCACCCAGCAAACACACTACTGAATACCACCCAGCAAACACACTACTGAATAACAACCAGCAAACACACTACTGAATACCACCCAGCAAACACACTACTGAATACCACCCAGCAAACACACTACTGAATAACAACCAGCAAACACACTACTGAATACCACCCAGCAAACACACTACTGAATAACAACCAGCAAACACACTACTGAATACCACCCAGCAAACACATTACTGAATACCACCCAGCAAACACACTACTGAATACCACCCAGCAAACACACTACTGAATACCACCCAGCAAACACACTACTAAATACCACCCAGCCAACACACTACTGAATACCACCCAGCAAACACACTACTGAATACCAACCAGCAAACACACTATTGAATACCACCCAGCCAACACGCTACTGAATACCACCCAGCAAACACACTACTGAATACCAACCAGCAAACACACTACTGAATACCACCCAGCAAACACACTACTGAATACCACCCAGCCAACACACTACTGAATACCAACCAGCAAACACACTACTGAATACCAACCAGCAAACATACTACTGAATACCACCCAGCCAACACACTACTGAATCCCACCCAGCCAACATACTACTGAATACCACACAGCCAACACACTGCTGACTACCACCCAGCCAACACACTTATCCAACAGACTCCCACTGACCGGATGCCCATGATGGGGGGGTTGGCGGTGGCCTGGCAGGTGAAGGTGACTCTCTCTCCCTCCAGGACAGACTGAGGCTCCATGGATAGGTTCACCTTGGGGGGGTCTGTAGGACGGAGGGAGGGAGGGAAGGAAGGAAGAAAGGGGAGGAGGGGGGAGGGAGGAAGAGGGAGGGATTAAATAAGCCTGAAACACAATCACACACTCATACCTTAAAACCCCACCACACACACACACACACACACACACACTTACGGTGCACGTTGAGGGTGACAGTGGTGCGTTTGCCCATGGGGACAGCCCGGTTGCTGGCCACACAGGTAAAGTTGCGTCCTGTGTCTTTGTCCTCAGGGATGATGGGCAGGAAGCTCCGGGTCGTCACCCTCTTTCTATCTGGGAGAACCTCCTGGGGGAGGGAGAGAGAGGGAGGAGAGAGAGAGAGAGAGAGGGAGAGGGGGTAGAGAGAGTGGGGGGAGGGGGGAGGGGAGAGAGAGTGGGGGAAGGGGGGAGAGAGAATGAGAGGGAGGACAGGGTGGAGCCAGCGAAAGGTGTATTTAGTGAAAAAACATCAAATATGGCAACATGCATCGGTGTGCATGTCTGTGTGTGACTCACGGTGGAGCTAAAAGCTCCCTCCAGGGTCACGCCGTCCCGCTGCCACTCGATGAGGGCCAGTGGCTTGGCCCCGCGGGACACACAGCTCAGGTTGTACGAGGCATTGGCTCTCAGCAGAATCTCTGGAAAGCCCTCGATCACTGGGTCATCAGGAGGGACTGTAGGACAACAAAAAAACACACACACGTCGTTGAACACACACACTCTGCATATACACAATACAACACACACACTCTGCATATACACAATACAACACACACACGTCGTTGAACACACACACTCTGCATATACACAATACAACACACACACGTCGTTGAACACACACTCTGCATATACACAATACAACACACACACGTCGTTGAACACACACACTCTGCATATACACAATACAACACACACACGTCGTTGAACACACACACTCTGCATATACACAATACAACACACACACGTCGTTGAACACACACACTCTGCATATACACAATACAACACACACACGTCGTTGAACACACACACTCTGCATATACACAATACAACACACACACACTGACACACACACACTCTGCATATATACAATACAACACACACACTGTACAGTCATACACTGCACTGGACACACACACTGACAAACTGTACTAGATACACATACTCCACATAATAATACATAGTCACGCACTGGACACACACACACACACACACTCACTCTTGACACACACAGTCACACACTGCAGTGGACACACACACACAGATAGATACTCACTGAGGACGGTGAGTTTGGCTCTCCGGGAGCGCAGGGCAGCCTCTGTGGCCTGGCACTCGTACAGGGAGTCATCGGACAGCTCAGCGGCAGAGATCTCCAGGTTATACTGGCCCACGTCTATCACCCGCAGCACACGGTACCTGGGCCAGGCTGGGGGTAGAGACGGAGAGAGATACTGTACAGTACCAGTCAAAAGTTTGGACACACCTACTCATTCCAGGGTTTTTCTTTATTTTTTTAAACTATTTTCTACATTGTAGAATAATAGTGAAGACATCAAAACTATGAAATAGCACATATGGAATCATGTAGTAACCAGAAAATCAAAATATATTTGAGATTCTACAAAGTAGCCACCCTTTGCCTTGATGACAGCTTTGCACACTGTTGGCATTCTCTCAACCAGCTTCATGAGGTAGTCACCTGGAATGCATTTCAATTAACAGGTGTGGAATTTATTTCCTTCTTAATGCGTTTGAGCCAATCAGTTGTGTTGTGACAAGGTAGGGGGGGGTATACAGAAGATAGCCCTATTTGGTAAAAGACCAAGTCCATATTATGGCAAGAACAGCTCAAATAAGCAAAGATAAATGACAGTCCATCATTACTTTAAGACATGAAGGTCAGTCAATACGGAATATTTCAAGAACTTTGAAAGTTTCTTCAAGTATAGTCGCAAAAACCATCAAGCGCTATGATGAAACTGGCTCTCATGAGGACCGCCACAGGAAAGGAAGACCCAGAGTTACCTCTGCTGCAGAGAATAAGTTAATTACAGTTACCAGCCTCAGATTGCAGCCCAAATAAATGCTTCACATAGCTCAAGTAACAGACACATCTCAACATCAACTGTTCAGAGGAGACTGCGTGAATCAGGCTTTCATGGTTGAATTGCTGCAAAGAAACGACTACTAAAGGACACCAATAATAAGAAGAGACCTGCTTGGGCCAAGAAACACGAGCAATGGACATTAGACCAGTGGAAATCTGTCCTTTGGTCTGATGAGTCCAAATTTGAGATTTTTGGTTCCAACCGCTGTGTCTTTGTGAGACGCAGAGTAGGTGAATGGATGATCTCTGCATGTGTATTTCCCACCGTAAAGCATGGAGGAGGAGGTGTTATGGTGTGGGGGTGCTTTGCTGGTGACACTGACAGTGATTTATTTAGAATTCAAGGCACACTTATCCAGCATGGCTATCACAGCATTCTGCAGCAATACGCCATCCCATCTGGTTTGCGCTTAGTGGGACTATCATTTGTTTTTCAACAGGACAATGACACAAAACACACCTCCAGACTGTGTAAGGGCTATTTGACCAAGAAGGAGAGTGATGGAGTGCTGCATCAGTGTCACGATCGTCTAATGAGGGAGACCAAAGCGCAGCGCGTTGAGCGAACATGACTTTATTAAATAAAGTACTCACTACAAAAAAACAACAAACAATGACGAATCGTGAAGTCCTCAGTTACAATGACTGACAAGGAACAAAAACCCACAACACTAAGGTGAACACTGACAGTTTAAATATGGCTCCCAATCAGAGATAACGAGCCGACAGCTGACACTCGTTACCACTGATTGGGAGTCACACGACCAAACAAGGAAACACAACCAAAATGAACACACCCTGGCTCACAATACACAGTCCCGGAGCCAGAGCGTGACAGTACCCCCTAAAGGCGCGGACTCCGACCGCGCCTACACCCCAAATAGGGAAGGGCTGGGTGGGTATTGCTCCTCGGAGGCGGCTCCGGCCCGGGCTTGACCACCACCCTACTACAATCCCCCGTAGTGCCCCCAGTCCGATCTGACCCAGTTAGCTGGATCAGGACTGCCGACGCGCACCCCCTGGCTTGGCGCGTGAGGCAGGAATGGACCGGACCTGGCAGACGATACGCACCCCTTTGCATGGTGCGTGGAGCCGGAACAGGCCTCACCAGGCTGAAGACTCGCATCCCTGGCTTGGTGCGAGTAGCAGGAATGGGCTGAATCCGGCTGACGACTCGCACCCTTGGCTTGGTGCGAGTAGCAGGAATGGGCTGAATCCGGCTGACGACTCGCACCCCTTGGCTTGGTGCGAGTAGCAGGAATGGGCTGAATCCGGCTGACGACTCGCACCCTTGACTTGGTGCGAGTGGCAGGAACAGGCAGAATCCGGCTGACGACTCGCACCCTTGGCCCGGTGCGAGTAGCAGGAACGGGCTGGACCAGGCTGGCGACTCGCACCCCTGGTTTGGTGCGAGTGGCAGGAACAGGCCGGACAGGGCTGACGAAACGCACCATAGACTTGGTGCGGAGAGCAGGCACGGGTCTGACAGGGCTGGCGACGCGCACCACAGACTTGGCGCGGAGAGCAGGAACAGGCCGGACAGGGCTGACGACGCACACCACTGGCTTGGTGCGGGGAGCTTGGATGGGCCGGACTGTACTGGGGACACACACCACTGGCCCTACACCGGGATCTGGAACGGGCCGGACCGGACTGGCAACACACGCCAGTACCTCTCGCCGTGCCTCTACTTCCTCCATCCCTCTTCGACCAGTGGCCCCCGTAACCCGACGGCCTCCTCCGGCAACCCACTGGACCGCTCTATCGCGGCCTCCTGCTGGTCCGACGTCGTGAGCCCCCCCCTAAAAAATTTCTGGGGTTCTCTCCTCTTCGTGGACCAGGCCTCCATCGTTCTCGCCAGACTATCACCCCACTGCTCCAAAGTCCAACCTCTCTCCTCTTCTCTTGGCTTGGCCCAGTCGAGACTCCTACTCAACTGCTCCCAAGTCCATCCTCTCTCTTCTTCATGCTGCTTGATCTGGTTAAGGTGGGTTTTTCTGTCACGATCGTCTAATGAGGGAGACCAAAGCGCAGCGCGTTGAGCGAACATGACTTTATTAAATAAAGTACTCACTACAAAAAAACAACAAACAATGACGAATCGTGAAGTCCTCAGTTACAATGACTGACAAGGAACAAAAACCCACAACACTAAGGTGAACACTGACAGTTTAAATATGGCTCCCAATCAGAGATAACGAGCCGACAGCTGACACTCGTTACCACTGATTGGGAGTCACACGACCAAACAAGGAAACACAACCAAAATGAACACACCCTGGCTCACAATACACAGTCCCGGAGCCAGAGCGTGACAATCAGATGACCTGGCCTCCCCAATCACCCGACCTTAACCCAATTGAGATGGTTTGGGATGAGTTTAACTCTTTTTTGGTTACTACATGATTCCATATGTGTTATTTCATAGTTTTGATGTCTTCACTATTATTCTACAATGTAAAAAATTATAAAAATAAAGAAAAACCCTGGAATGAGTAGGTGTGTCCAAACTTTTGACTGGTACTGTACATCTGCAGCACACGGTATCTGGGTCACGCTGAGACGACAGATTTACATAGAAAATAAATACATTTAAATGAAGACCTGTGAAGAATAGCAGCACATTATACATCTGAGAGAATGAACACACACTTTCATTCACATAGAGAAACACAAACAATGAAAAACGGACTCTCATAACATCATGCATGGTGTATTCCAAACACTAGAGGGCAGACCACAAGTCTGGAAGCGCCCTCGAATTATGACATCATCGATTTGGATTCCAAAGGGGACAAAAGTATTGGTCCAGATTACATCATCTCTGCCTGCCTCCACCTACCAGCAGCATAGCAACCATCAGAACCATCAGCATAACAACCATCAGAGAGGTGAACACCAAGGAGCACAATGAATGTATGTGTGTGTGTGTGTGTGTTTGCGTGCATCCTTGCGAGCGTATGTGTGCACTCGTGTGTGTGTGTGTGTGGGCTCTCACCCTTGAGGTCCTCTCCGATGCCCAGTGCTAGTCCATCCTTGGTCCACTGTACAATGCCGCTATAGTTGAAGACGACACAGGACAGAACCACCTTCCCCCCCAGAACAACAGACTGGTCCGCTGGCTCCTGAGAGAACCTCACAGTCCCCACTGTCACAAAGACAAAGACAGGGTCAGGCAGAGTGGATATACTGTAGGTGTGTGTGTGTGTGTGGGGGGTGCATGTGAGTGTGTGTGCATGTGTGTTTGTGTGTTCATGAGAGGTAGCATCACAAATTATATTTTTTTCTACACAAACATATACAGTAACCCCATACAGTGACATAAGGAACATACTGTACCAGCAGCTGGAGAACCAAAGTATTAACACCCATGTTTTCACATGTTTGCATCGTCAGGTAATTTCATATTTCAGGGACATTTTTTCAGTAGGTTCATTAATTAAAACAGATATAATGAAAAATGTATCTCAAATGACACTCGCGCTCTCTTGCTGTCTCTCTCTTTCTCTCTCTTTCTCCCTCTCTCTCTCTCTTTCGCTCTCTCTCAATTCAATTTAAGGGCTTTATTGGCATAGGAAACATATATTTATATTGCCAAAGCAAGTGAAATAGATAATAAACAAAAGTGAAATAAACAATAAAAGATTAACAGTAAACATTACACTCACAAAAGTTCCAAAGGAATAGAGATATCTCTCTCTCTCTCTCTCTCTCTCTCTCTCTCTCTCTCTCTCTCTCTCTCTCTCTCTCTCTCTCTCTCTCTCTCTCTCTCTCTCTCTCTCTCTCTCTCGCTCTCTCACTCTCTCTCCGTTAGTCTTCCATTGGGCTGTTCTTTTCCAGGATCATTGATAAAACAACCCTATTAGCTAATTAAGGCAAAACTCGTTAATAAAAAATATGATTTTCTTAGGAGAACATCTCTGGGGATTGCATCACAAAGGAAGAAACAAGAGCGAGAGAGGACTCTAGAATTAACACTGGCTGCGTCCTGAATGGCACCCTGTACCCTGAGCCCATAGGGTTCTGGTCAAAAGTAGTGTACTATAAAGGATATAGGGTGCCATTTGGGACGTACATAGTCACTGTTAGTGTCTAGTGTCATGTTGTTTGTGTTGAGGGCTCCTTTCAAACAAGGACTTTTCACTGAGCTGACACTGCTACACGCTGTGATGTTTCAAGAGTGTTCAACATCAATTGTAATGACGGTGATGGTGATGATGATGATGATGGTGG
>NC_059212.1:54444358-54486858 GCF_020615455.1 Coregonus clupeaformis
CCCTATACATTACTGCTCACAGTACCACATCTCCATACTCTCCCTATACATTACTGCTCACAGTACCACATCTCCATACTCTCCCTATACATTACTGCTCACAGTACCACATCTCCATACTCTCCTATACATTACTGCTCACAGTACCACATCTCCATACTCTCCCTATACATTACTGCTCACAGTACCACATCTCCATATTCTCCTATACATTACTGCTCACAGTACCACATCTCCATACTCTCCTA
The DNA here is from genome assembly GCF_020615455.1 of Coregonus clupeaformis. NCBI lineage: Eukaryota > Metazoa > Chordata > Actinopteri > Salmoniformes > Salmonidae > Coregonus > Coregonus clupeaformis. The sequence goes on from NC_059212.1 coordinate 54,444,607, forward strand.
TTCATTACTGCTCACAGTACCACATCTACATACTCTCCCTATACATTACTGCTCACAGTACCACATCTCCATACTCTCCCTATACATTACTGCTCACAGTACCACATCTCCATACTCTCCCTATACATTACTGCTCACAGTAACGATTATAAGTACCACACACACTAATGTATTCACATTCCTCTTCCTACAGTATGTGAAGGAACTAATATTGTGTTAACCTTAAACCCTGCTGCCCCCCTCCCAATCCCCATGCAGACTGACCCTGTCCTCATATTCATATCTCACTCTATCTTCAGGCTACTCCTTGTTCCAATTTCACCAACTAAATCACTGTGTCAAACTGTGCTGACTGTCTTCATGTGTGTGTGCATGTGTTTGTTTGTTTGTTTGTGTGTTTGTGTGTGTGTGTGTGTGTGTGTGTGTGTGTGTGTGTGTGTGTGTGTGTGTGTGTGTGTGTGTGTGTGTGTGTGTGTGTGTGTGTGTGTGTGTGTGTGTGTGTGTGTGTGTGTGTGTGTGTGTGTGTGTGTGTGTGTGTGTGTGTGAATAAGAGTGATAGATTAGTCTAGTCTGCTGTATAGCCCTGGTGACTCTGGCTCTTGGTGTAAATACTTTCTCAATGACTTCCTAGCCCTCCCTCTTTCCAAATGATTATTTATATTTCTCTTATAAACAGTTGCTGGAAACACACAAGTATGATACAAGACTCTGAGGAATGCCAGAGAGGTTTTGAGAAAAGCCTGCTACTTTTTTTGCAGAAGGTCCACACTCCAGAAAATAGATTTTAAAAGTTATTTTATGATATTTTATTTATTTAGACGTAACAGAGCAAAAGGTTTTGTTCTCTTGTTGCCTCCAGAGCCTTGCAGTATTCTGTCAGACTTGTCATGAGGATGTTCCCATATAGCTGAATACCAGGGCCCATGTTCATAAAGCTTCTCAGAGAAGGAATGCTGATCAAGGACAAGTTCTTAGATAGACGGATGGATGGAAGGACGGACGGACGGACAGACAGATAGATAGTGGTTCAGAAAATAAATATCAAACTTAGTAGGTTAGACTACACAGTAGACCTAGCTACACACAGTAGACCTAGCTACACACAGTAGACCTAGCTACACACAGTAGTCCTAGCTACACAGTAGACCTAGCTACATAGTAGACCTAGCTACACAGTAGACCTAGCTACACACAGTAGACCTAGCTACACACAGTAGACCTAGCGACACAGTGCTACACAGTAGACCTACCTACACAGTAGTCCTAGCTACACAGTAGACCTAGCTACATAGTAGACCTAGCTACATAGTAGACCTAGCTACACAGTAGACCTAGCTACATAGTAGACCTAGCTACACAGTAGACCTAGCTACACAGTAGACCTAGCTACACACAGTAGTCCTAGCTACACAGTAGACCTAGCTACACAGTAGTCCTAGCTACACAGTAGACCTAGCTACACAGTAGACCTAGCTACACAGTAGTCCTAGCTACACACAGTAGTCCTAGCTACACAGTAGACCTAGCTATACAGTAGACCTAGCTATACAGTAGTCCTAGCTACAGTAGTCCTAGCTACACAGTAGACCTAGCTATACAGTAGACCTAGCTATACAGTAGTCCTAGCTACAGTAGTCCTAGCTACAAAGTAGACCTAGCTACACAGTAGACCTAGCTACACAGTAGACCATCTAACCTTTTATTGTGGTCTAAAAGGCTAAACTGATTCTGGAGCCACACTCCTACGCTGAGATGTTTGATACAAACCAAGCTTAACAATTTTACAATGAAGGTCTGAACCAAGCTACAACATTATAAATCCAAAGACTTGAAAGAACTGGGTTAGGCCCTGCACTGAACTGTTTGTTTGACTGTTTGTTGAAGAGACAGAAATATACACAAGCACTGACACACAGACACACACACACACATGCAAGAACATGCACACACACACACACACACACACACACACACACACACACACACAGTACAACTATTTCTCCCCTCTCTTCCCCTCCTCCTATCCCCCCCCTCTCTATCTCTCTCTCTCTCTCTCTCTCTCTCTCTCTCTCTCTCTCTCTCTCTCTCTCTCTCTCTCTCTCTCTCTCTCTCTCTCTCTCATAATTGACATATTTCTTTACATTTCATTTTAATCTCTTATTTCCCCCCATTTATATATCCCCCCTTCTTCAATAATTCATTTGTCTCTCTTTCCTCAACCTCTCTCTCAGATTTCCTCCATCTGTTTTTCTTAATGTTTTATTCACCTCTTCATTTGGGCTTCTCTGCCGCGTTAATTGCTTCTTAAGAGTGGTAAACCCCCCCTCCCCTCTATTCTTCTTTCTCTCCATCTTTCTCTCCCTCCCTCTCAGTCAATCTGTCAGTCTGTCTGATTCCCTCACTCTCACCCTCTGTCTGTCAGTCTGTATGTCAGTCTGTCTGTCGTCTTGAGGTCTATTGATGATTCTAGCTCAGTTCTGTCTCCTCCATTCAGCATGAAATGACTGAGCAGCAGAGCATGTTCTCTCTCTCCTCCTCCATGTTTCTCCTCTCCTCCTCCATGTTCGCTCTCCATGTTCTTCCTCTCCTCCATGTTCCCCCTCTCCTCTCCATGTTTCCCCTCTCCTCCTCCATGTTTCCCCTCTCCTCTCCATGGGGTGATGGAAGTGGGACAGAGGAGAGAAACAAGCAGATCAAACTTCAATCAAGGTTTTTCACTCTTCTTTCCCCCAGAGACTTAACTCTCCTCAGTGCGGCTCTCTCTCTCTCTCTCTCTCTCTCTCTCTCTCTCTCTCTCTCTCTCTCTCTCTCTCTCTCTCTCTCTCTCTCTCTCTCTCTCTCTCTCTCTCTCTCTCTCTCTCTCTCTCTCTCTCTCTCTCTCTCTCTCTCTCTCTCTCTCTCTCTCTCTCTCTCTCTAGACCTATGTTAGCGTTATTGTATTCAAATGAAATAAATAACTATTCTACGTAAATTTTCTATATTTGCCATATACACTATATATGTGGACACCCCTTCAAATTAGTGGATTCGGCTATTTCAGCCACACGTTGCTGACAGGTGTATAAAATCGAGCACACTGCCATGCAATCTCCATAGACAAACACTGGCAGTAGAATGGCCTTACTGAAGAGCTCAGTGATTTTCAACGTGGCACCGTCATAGGATGCCACCTTTACAACAAGTCAGTTTGTCAGATTTCTGCCCTGCTAGAGCTGCCTGGTCAACTGTAAGAGCTGTTATTGTGAAGTGGAAACGTCTAGGAGCAATAACGGCTCAGCTGCGAAGTGGTAGGCCACAGAAGCTCAGAATGGGACCACTGAGTGCTGAAGCGCTCTGTCCTTGTTTGCAACACTACCGAGTTTCAAACTGCCTCTGGAAGCAACGTCAGCACAAGAACTGTTCGCCAGGAGCTTCATGAAATGGGTTTCCATTGCCGAGCAGCCGCACACAGGCCTAAGATCATCATGCGCAATGCCAAGTGTCGGCTGGAGTGGTGTAAAGTTCGCCGCCATTGTACACTGGAGCAGTGGAAAAGCGTTCTCTGGAGTGGTGAATCACGCTTCACCATCTGGCAGTCCGACACACAAATCTGGATTTGGCGGATGCCAGGACAACGCTACCTGCCCCAATGCATAGTGCCAAATGTAGAGTTTGGTGGAGTAATAATGGTCTGAGGCTGTTTTTCATGGTTCGGGCTACGCCCCTTAGTTCCAGTGAAGGGAAATCTTAACGCAACAGCATACAATGACAACAGTTTGGGGAAGGCCCTTTCCTGTTTCAGCATGACAATACCCCTGTGCACAAAGCAAGGTCCATACAGACATAGTTTGTCGAGATGGGTGTGAAAGAACTTGACTGGCCTGACTAATGGCTGAATGGAAGCAAGTCCCCGCAGCAATGTTCCAACATCTAGTGGAAAGCCTTCCCAGAAAAGTGGAGGCTGTTATAGCAGCAAAGGAGGGACCAACTCCATATTAATGCCCATGATTTGAGAATGAGATGTTCAACTAGGAGGCGTCCACATACTTTTGGTCATGTAGTGTAAAAGCATATCTCAAAAGTCTCTCACTCTGTCTCTATCCCCTCGGGCCCCCCCTCTCCTGATCCATTCACACATCACGGTTTACGGGTTCACTTCTGTCTCCACTCTACAAATTCCCAACGTGGTCTCTCTCTCTCTCTCTCTCTTTCTGCGTGTTTCTCTTTCATGTTAGTGTCCTCCCTCCATCCTCTCTCTCTCTCTCTCTCTCTCTCTCTCTCTCTCTCTCTCTCTCTCTCTCTCTCTCTCTCTCTCTCTCTCTCTCTCTCTCTCTCTCTCTCTCTCTCTCTCTCTCTCTCTCTCTCTCTCTCTCTCTCTCTCTCTCTCTCTCTCTCTCTCTCTCTCTCTCTCTCTCTCTCTCTCATTCCCCTCTCTCTCTCTCTCTCTCTCTCTCTCTCATTCCCCTCTCTCTCTGGAACAACTTTAATTAGCTAGTAGCCCGGAGTCAACCTCTGCTCCTCCACACTCCCACTGTGACACACACTACACACAAACACACACCGACACACACACCGACACACACACACAAACATGATCAAACAAACATTCTGAAATACGCTTGTTGTGGAAAAATAAAATGTATTCTGAGTGTAATTGCACTCATTCCCTTAAGTCTTTTACATGTAGGCCTGTATACAACTGTGTCTGTGTAAAATAATGTTTTAGTTGTGTGAAGGCAGCATCCCTCCAGTGGTTCAGAGCACCAGAATGTCATGCCATTTCTTGGGGGAGGGGCTTCAGGGTCCACGTGACTCTCAACATTAGCATTGACACAGAAAATATGTTTCAATTCTGCATTTTGTCTCTAGGACTTTCAATGTAATGCATATTTGGGTTTACATTAAAATCATCAGGAGGAAATATGTTTGTGGCTGTACTTCACTGTAGCGTTGCTGTGAGGCACAGAGAGGAATGATAGAGATTTAGATCAAAATGTAGTTACACAGGCGCTCTTTCTTTTAGAGGGAGTTTGCCTCAAGATCAGCGTGTGTGTGTGTGTGTGTGTGTGTATGCTGTTTATTAGATGTAGTATGGAGGAGGACAGCTGATAGTGGTCACAGGACTATCAGCAATCAACCACACTTTCAGCCGCACACATACACATGGCCATACACAGCCAGGGGTGTTGACAAGACAATAACTCCCACAAGTGACAGTGTCTGCATCCCAAATGCCACCATATTTCCTTTATGGTGCACTACTTAAAAAAAATTAAAATAAATAAAAGTAGTGCACTAAATAGGGTGCCATTTGGGACAGGGCTCTGGTCAAAAGTAGTGCACTAAATAGGGTGCCATTTGGGACAGGGCTCTGCTCAAAAGTAGTGCACTAAATAGGGAATAGGGTGCCATTTGGGACCCATTCCCAGTGCTTTAGTAAGATGTGTGGCGCAGTAGTAGAACAGACCAATTAGCTAGTTAGTCCTCAACAGAAACATGTTCCAGTGTTAAATCCAAAATCCCCAAAGCACAAACACACAAATACACTCACAGAAATCAAACACGCTGCTATGAATAACCAACACTTCCCCTTGAACCTGAATACAGTAAGCATCCGACTTCAGTCAGAAACACATTCAGAGAAGAAAAGACAGGTTTTCCCATTCGACTCCTAAGATAGTGTAGTTGAAAACCCAACTCCCTTTAAATCCACTGGGACCAATGATAAAGCTACACTTATTTTCTCTAAGGGCTCTATTCAATCTGAAGCATTTTTAAAGCTCATTTCCTATTGAGCCGACATATGCACCGTTTACTGTGAACGCAGTCTCCGCTAACGCGGGAACACTGCCTTTAAATTTAAATCACGCTGTGACGCTGAATTTCCGCAATACGGATTGAATTGAGCCTTTAGTTTAACTAACTAAATAACAGTAACTTCTGACTCACTGAGAAAGTCTGATCTCTCCACTCCTGTCTCCTTCTTATTCCCTAATACTGGCCACGTCACATTCGCCCTGTACACACTCAGAGTGTGACATTTGACACAACGGTTGTGATACAACTGATATTTTTTGTGATACAACGGAGAGTTTGTCTCCTACAAAATGCTAACACAACCATTTTGTGCCGTCTCCACAACACTAGAAAAACTCTCTGTTGAATCACAACCGTTGTGGACTCTTTTACATTTACATTTTACACTTTAGTCATTTAGCAGACGCTCTTATCCAGAGCGACTTACACTTAGTGCATACATTTTTCATACTGAAATGTGTATGCAAGTATTTATTCAAGAGCAAGATGTTCAAAGCCCTCCATATTCAAGCGCTTTCAATCAGTATTGCCTCCTGCAGTTAATTGTTTGGTTAAGCGTTTGAGTTGTGTTTTGATTGGTATTGGCTCTGTTTTGCAGGTCACACTCCAGGTGTACCTAATAATTTAATTGCTCCAAGCCAGCGTCTAAAACAGGTATGTTTCGAGTCTTCTAGAGAGAGTCCCTGTCTGAGAGGTTTAACACGTGATGCTGATGGTATATCTTGCGCCTTTTGCAAAAATAAATTAAAGTATTTGTATGAAGTTTTATTCTCAGTGTACTTTTTAAGCCTTTAAGTGCACAAGGTGACGGCCGGCCTTGTCACAGTAACTCAAGTTAAAATTGTTGAACCATGTACAGCTCGTAGTAACATCTCTCTTCTGAGTATCCTTTTCTCTATATTTAAATTAAGTGTATACTGCTCTCATCCTCCCATCTCTTCCTATATGTGTACAGTACCACCTCTCCCTTTTTTCCTTAATTTCTCTTTCATTTTGTCTTTCCCCTCTGTTTCTCTCTCCCTTCATGCCGACTTCATTTCCGCTCCCCTCCCTCTCTCTGTGGCTTTCTTTGACCACTAATGGAATGCATGGTATTTCCTCCTCTCCTCCCCCTCTCTCTCCACCCCCTAGACCTCCCTATATTGACCCTTCACCCTATTCTCTCTCCCCTCCCCTCCTCCCTCGCCACTCTCTCTTTCCCTCTGTCTCTCTCCTCTGTCTCCTCTCCCCTCCTCTCCCCCTCTCTCTCCCCTCGCAACTCTCTTTCCCTCTCTCTCTTTCTCCTCTGTCTCCCCTCCCCTCCTCGCTTTCTCTCTCTCGCCCCTCTCTCCCTCTCCTCTGTCTCTCGCCCCTCCACTCTCCCCCTTCTCTGTCTACCCTTCTCTCTCTCTCTCTCTGTTTTTCCCTCTCTCTCTCTCTCTCTCTCACACTCTTTCACCCTGTCTCTCTCTCTCTCTCTCTCTCACCCTGTCTCTCTCTCTACCTGGGGCTTGAGAAATGTCTCTCAAATTCATAGATAAAGCTATGGATGCAAGGACTGACCATCCATGATATAGTTTTAACTATGTTTTGAGGCTTTACAGTGTTGGTTTAGAATTTATATTGTTTACAAACAATGGTGTGAAACAAGTTTATATTTTGGGTTCTGATGGGCTACGACAGTTGAACTAAGCTCATGAGGCATTTATAAGATATATTCTTCAAGAATCAATGCGTATATATCTTTAATTTATAAGTCAAAAAATGGATGGCTGCCTGCATTAACAGCGTTGGAAGACATTTGCTTTGGACATGACGTATAACAATGTAGTATAAGAAGATATGGAGGCAAATGTACTGTAGATATTTCCCCTTACTACCCCCCCCACCCCCTCCCCCATATACATTTAGCTGTCTTTCTGTCTATCCCTCTATTCATCCCTCACTCTCCCTCTATCCAGCAAATCCGAAAGTTCTATCACCATAGCAACAGCTGCCGTCTGTGAAAATTACCTAAATCCCTCCCTTTTTGTGTGCTTGTTCCAGCCATCCAATGACATTCAATTACTACTGTTTTGATAGATGAGTACAAACAAATGATTCTAAAAAAAAAAAAGCAGAAAGGGAGATGCAAGGAGAGGAACCAGCAGACAGAGGGAGCGATAGAACAGAATGAGGAGAAGAGTAAAGTGGGGGTTAAAGGTGAAGAGGCTGCTAGACAGACAGTCAACCAGACAGACAGACAGACAGACAAACAGACAGACAGACAGACAGAGGGACAGACAGAGGGACAGACAGACAGACAGACAGACAGACAGACAGACAGACAGACAGACAGACAGACAGACAGACAGACAGACAGACAGACAGACAGACAGACAGACAGACAGACAGACAGACAGACAGACAGACAGACAGAGGGACGTGTTGGGGTGAAACCCAATGAGACAGGGTGGGATGATGTGATTGCCATGGTAACACTGAAACGAGTGAGAGAGAAGAGGAAAGAGGTAAAAGAGGAAGCATGCATGCTGTCCCCATGGTAACTGAAAAGGAGGGATCCTGAGAGAGAAAGAGAAACAGACCAACTAAAAAACACAAAAGGCACATTAAGAAAGTGGGAAGCCACATCTGTCATTATCATCCATCCCCCCTTTCCCTCCCTCCCTCCCTCCCTCCTCGTTGTCTCTCAACCCTCCACTGAACCTTCTCATCTAACCAACACTCGCTCCGTTTGTAAAGCCACTGTTATCTCTCACTGTCAATGTGACTCAGGGAGGGAGCCCTGTGAGTGAGTGTGTGTGTGTGTGTGTGTGTGTTCAGAATTCTCCTCATAACTGCTATTCTCTTTTTGATATACTCATTGTGAGATTCTCCCTGTGATGTCACACAAATCTCTCTACAGAGGATGGGGTTGTTGCCGTGGTAAAGGCATAAAAGATATAGCAACAACAAATTCATTACATTTGCCAAATCATACAATTGGGATGATGGGGAACTGGAAGGATTCAAGGAAGCCCTGGCTATAAGCCTTTTCACCAGATTTCACATGTAGGGGCCTTATCATTCCAGAGCAGAAATACTACATTTGCCAATACGCCAACTAGCTAAGCTTTATAGACTCTGGAGTAGGAATTTGGATGAAAGACAACTACATAAATATAACATACATTTCCTTCTCCATCATTCTATTTCTATAGAAAACTATTATGTTAGTGGCCGATTCCGACTTAGGCCTTTCCTACGCACTTCTCGGTATCTGGTATTCAGACATACAATACCTTATTCAGTCGCGCAAAGCGCTCTGCAGGTGTGGCTACCTCGCGAGCTCTGAATAAATGTAATTCAACTGCTGAAAACCCTCTAACTTACATTTACATTTACATTTTAGTCATTTAGCAGACGCTCTTATCCAGAGCGACTTACAGGAGCAATTAGGGTTAAGGGTTAAGTGCCTTGCTCAAGGGCACATTAACTTGATAGCCAACAGACTTTTTTCGTGGAGTTTCCAGTACATTCATGATGACACAGCCAAGTATTGCGCTATGCGTCAGGTTCAAACTGTTACGGCCTGGTCTGCGCTTTGCTCTGTAACAATTTAATTTTTTTTTATATTATAAACTGTAACTAATGATCCTCAGCAACAACCACACGGCCGTGACTGTGTTTACAGAGGAAGCAAAGGAAGGTAAACTAAACAATGGAATGAAATGGAATGATAATGTAGACTATTCCGACTGAAGGGAACTAACAGTAAATTGGCAGTTGAATATGTGTGGTTATTAGGCCTACTGGTGGTAGTTTTTAAAGATAATATTTAAAGATACACTACGCAGAAATCGCTCCGCCATTTCCTGGTTGCTAAAATTCTAATAGTTCCCCTAATTTCAGTTTATGTGACAAAACAATCAAGTATAGTGTAGAGAATCATTGTACCATCTAAAACGCTGTGAAAATATATGTTCCATAACCACAAATATTGTATTTTCAGCTGTTTGAAGCTGGTGTACAAAACTGAAAGTAAAAGAAGCAAAAACTAAACTTAAGAACGGGAAGCATAGAAATATCGCACATAGAACAGATCTACGGCTTCATAGACTTGTGTTCAATGAGAATGACAGATCTATAACACACATTTCTATGTGAATTTGGTCGGGTCGCCCAAAAAGTTACATATTGCAGCTTTAAAAGGCCATAACATTTAATTTCTGCATAATGGCATAGCATTTCATAAACTTTACTGTGGGAGAGTTGATATGTTGATATGCTTCAGTTTGCTGCAATATGACTGGTTTCACATTTATGACCCACCACCACTTTTCAGTCTTATGTTGCAAAATTTGAAATGGTGTTGTTTTTTTTTACATTGGATGAAAGTACAGACTCAGAGCTACAAAATTGTTTATCATACACTGTAGTTGACGAACAATGGGAAAGTAATTCTGCTTTGAAAGTTGATCAACTTGTAACCCCACTTTTGAGTAAAATGGCCCTTGAATGTTTTGGTACACCTACTGGAGAGCTCTTCTTTGTCTACACCCATTCAGCATCGTTCACACCCTCTTAAGCCTTAGCCCCACCCATCTCTTTAATGATTCACATGTGAGGCCATGTGCTAAACAGAGGGAGTAAGGTAGTGTAATAAACAACCAAAGATTTCAAGACTAAAAGTGGTAAAAATAGTAGCCTACAATAAGGAAAATCTCCAGGTAAAAATACACTCCATCTAGTCCTTGGTTTATATCCTAATCTGATTTTGGTGCAGGTCATGTTGATCTTCACATTACAGTCTCTGGTAAACACACACTATGTCAAATAAAATCAACGTTTATTTGTCACATGCACAGGATACAGAAGGTGTAAATGGTACAGTGAAATGGTTACTTGCATAGTAGCAATATCAAAAATTGAAAGAGTCCAGATATAAATATTGTATAAAGATGATATAATTATTAGAGGATGCTTACCCAATCACACTTGTCTAAATTGATGGGTCATGTGAAAGAAATGCTATAACAACCCCCTAGCCACATCTAGCTAAGTAGATGGGTCTCTATTGTCTAGACCTGTTCACATGTTCATGAAATACAATAAATGGCCGTAATCACCCCCAGACACACCTGGCTAACTTGATGGGTCATGTAATCATCTGGCAAAGTGGAGTATTTTATTTAGACATGTACAGTTGAAGTCTGAAGTTTACATACACTTAGGTTGGAGTCATTAACACTTGTTTTTCAAACACTCCACAAATTTCTTGTTAACAAACTATTGTTTTGGCAAGTCGGTTAGGACATCTACTTTGTGCATGACACAAGTAATTTTTCCAACAATTGTTTACAGACATATTATTTCACTTATAATTCAATGTATCACAATTCCAGTGGGTCAGAAGTTAACATACACTAAGTTGACTGTGCCTTTAAACAGCTTGGAAAATTCCAGAAAATTATGTCATGGCTTTAGAAGCTTCTGATAGGCTAATTACATTTACATTTTAGTCATTTAGCAGGCGCTCTTATCCAGAGCGACTTACAGTTAGTGAGTGCATACATTTTTTTTTCTCATACTTGACATCATTTGAGTCAATTGGAGGTGTACCAGTGGATGTATTTCAAGGCCTATCTTCAAACTCAGTGCCTCTTTGCTTGACATCATGGGAAAATCTAAAGAAATCAGCCAAGACCTCAGAATTTTTTTTTAGACCTCCACAAGTCTGGTACATCCTTGGGAGCAATTTCCAAACGCCTGAAGGTAACACATTCATCTATACAAACAATAGTACGCAAGTATAAACACCATGGGACCACGCAGCCGTCATTCCGCTCAGGAAGGAGACGCGTTCTGTCTCCTAGAGATGAACGTACTTTGGTGCGAAAAGTGCAAATCAATCCCAGAACAACAGCAAAGGACCTTGTGAAGATGCTGGAGGAAACAGGTAGCAGGTAGTAACACTAGTCCTATATCGACATAACCTGAAAGGCCGCTCAGCAAGGAAGAAGCCACTGCTCCAAAACCGCCATAAAAACTACAGTTTGCAACTGCACATGGGGACAAAGATCGTACTTTTTTGAGAAATGTCCTCTGGTCTGATGAAACAAAAATAGAACTGTTTGGCCATAATGACCATCATTATGTTTGGAGGAAAACGGGTTTCTTGCAAGCCAAAGAACACCATCCAAACCGTGAAGCACGGGGGTGGCAGCATCATGCTGTGGGGGAGCTTTGCTGCAGGAGGGACTGGTGCACTTCACAAAATAGATGGCATCATGAGGAAGGAAAATTATGTGGATATATTGAAGCAACATCTCAAGACATCAGTCAAGAAGTTAAAGCTTGGTCTCAAATGGGTCTTCCAAATGGACAATGACCCCAAGCATACTTCCAAAGTTGTGGCAAAATGGCTTAAGGACAACAAAGTCAAGGTATTGGAGTGGCCATCACAAAGCCCTGACCTCAATCCTATAGAACATTTGTGGACAGAACTGAAAAAGCGAGTGCGAGCAAGGAGGCCTACAAACTTGACTCAGTTACATCAGCTCTGTCAGGAAGAATGGGCCAAAATTCACCCAACGTATTGTGGGAAGCTTGTGGAAGGCTACCCGAAACGTTTGACACAAGTTAAACAATTTAAAGGCAATGCTACCAAATACTAATTGATTGCATGTAAACTTCTGAGCCACTGGGAATGTGATGAAAGAAATAAAAGCTGAAATAAATAATTATCTATACTATTATTCTGACATTTCACATTCTTAAAATAAAGTGGTGACCCTAACTGACCTAAGACAGGGAATTTTTACTAGGATTAAATGTCAGGAATTGTGAAAAACTGAGTTTAAATGTATTTGACCAAGGTGTATGTAAACTTCCGACTTCAACTGTAGCTAGCTAGCTAAACAATGAACCATAATCCCAACCCATACAGTACAAACAGATTGTCATAGCTAGCCACCATGCATGAAATGCAGTCGTATGAATCTGCAGGTAGCTAAAGCTAAACAACAAGGTTCAATGTTAGCTAGCTAACTAACATTAGGCTATAACTAGCAATACAAATGGCTTTCTGAGATACGAATAATATTACTACACAAATTATACACGTAACGTTAGTTAGCGAGCCAGCCAGCTAACGTTAGCTAGCTAGCTAACAGTAAGACTTTCTGAAAACTACTTCCTGAAAACATTGGAAACGTATAATATCAAAAAAATTAGGTAGACTCTTACCCGTATACATGTATGAATGCTTCACGGCAGACTGGAACCCCTTTAACTAAGTAAGACGTTCTGTGTCGTTTCCATTTTGTTTGTACAGCTTGCTTGGCCCATTGTGTCAAGTCAATCCGTTCACACTGCAATGCCAAAAGAATCATCAGATCTTTCTCCCTCTCTGTCACGGATGCCATGGTTGCTCTTAGTTTGAAGATGTAATCCGGAGACAGGTGTTTTATACAACAGCCTTCTGTGTTCTCTTTTCGAATCCCTCCGCAGTTGCAATCAAACACCAGAATTTTCTCCTTCCCATAATCTGCTTCCACCGGGCATTCCACTGATTTCAAAACTCTGTAAACTTCTTCAGTGACAACAACACTGTTGATCCCCGTTTCTTCCCCATCAGTGTCATGAGAAAACTCTACAATGTCTGGTTCAATGAAAATGTTTTTACCTAAGTCAGGGATCTCCTCATCTGAATGATTTTCAAAGAGAGAGTCAGCATAGCACGATCGTCCTCCAGATAGTAGTCCATCACAACTTTTTCCCACTGATCTTTGTCGATAGCGCCTGCTAAATTCAGGGCATCAATGTTGTTGAGAGCAGTAGCAACACTTTTGCAGTTCTCCATAGCTATATCTTTCAAAAAAGCCACAGTAGCAAGGATTTGCTATGAGACTCGAAATTGAGCTCAGGTGCATCCTGTTTCCATTGATCATTACATTTACATCATCCTTGAGATGTTTCTACAACTTGATTGGAGTCCACCTGTGGTAAATCCAACTGATTGGACATGATTTGGAAAGGCACCTGTCTATATAAGGTCCCACAGTTGACAGTACATGTCAGAGCAAAAACCAAGCCATGAGGTCAAAGTAATTGTCCGTAGAGCTCCGAGACAGGATTGTGTCAAGGCACAGATCTGGGGAAGGGTACCAAAAAATGTCTGCAGCATTGAAGGTCTCGAAGAACACAATGGCCTCCATCATTCTTAAATGTAAGAAGTTTAGAACCACCAAGGATCTTCCTAGAGCTGGCAATCGGAGGAGAAGGGCCTTGGTCAGGGAGGTGTCCAAGAACCCAATGGTCACTCTGACAGAGCTCTAGAGTTCCTCTGTGGAGATGGGAGAAACTTCCAGAAGGACTACAATCTCTGCAGCACTCCACCAATCAGGCATTTATGGTAGAGTGGCCAGACAAAAGCCACTCCTCAGTAAAAGGTACATGACAGCCCGCTTGGAGTTTGCCTAAAGGCACCTAAAGGACACTCAGACCATGAGAAACAGATTGAACTCTTTGGCCTGAATGCCAAGCGTCACATCTGGAGGGAACCTGGAACCATCCCTACGGTGAAGCATGGTGGTGGCAGCATCATGCGGTAGGGATGTTTTTCAGCGGCAGGGACTGGGAGACTAGTCAGGATCGAGGGAAAGATTAATGAAGCAAAGTACAGAGAGATCCTTAATGAAAACCTTCTCCAGAGTGCTCAGGACCTCAGATTTGGGCGAAGGTTCACCTTCCAACAGGACAACGACCCTAAGCACACAGGCAAGACAATGCAGGAGTGGCTTCGGGACATGTCCTTGAGTGGCCCAACCAGAGCCCGGACTTGAACCCCAATCGAACATCTCTGGAGAGACCTGAAAATAGCTGTGCAGTGACGCTTCCCATCCAACCTGACAGAGCTTGAGAGGATCTGCAGAGAAGAATGGGAGAAACTCCCCAAATACAGGTGTGCCAAGCTTGTAGCATTATACCCAAGAAGACTCGAGGCTGTAATCGCTGCCAAAGTTGCTTCAATAAAGTACTGAGTAAAGGGTCTGAATACTTATGTAAATGTCATATTTCAGTTTTCTATTTTTAATACATTTCAGAACATTTCTAAAAATCTGTTTTTGCTTTGTTATTATGGGGTATTGTGTGTAGATTGATGAGGGAAAAAATAATTTAATCAATTTTAGAATAAGGCTGTAACATAACAAAATGTGGAAAAAGTAGTGGGGTCCGAATACTTTCTGAATGCACTGTACAAGTTTGTTATTAAGGCACATGAAAGTTCACATGTTCCATAATACATTTCTGCAAAAATAAATACGCATTTTGATTGAAAACAAAAATTACGTTCAAATGCCTCTCATGTAAAGTAGCGACGTGCGTCATACGCCTAGCTTCCTGACACGGGTCACATTTGTCTCCAGTGATTATAAGTTAAAATACTGTAGATCTAAAACAAGTGTCATTTATATTTACAATTCCCTTATCCAAACGGATTACTCATTAACGTAGCTCTTATCAATAGCGCTTATCCATTTTTAAATTACAGTGCATGGAAAATTGTGTTATTTCTATTTGGGGGCAAAAGTTGGTACTTTTTCCACTTGGAACCGGTAGGTTCGCTAGACCTTATTCCTGGAATTATTAGGGAATTAAGTGAAGGTCAGAATACGCATAGAAAGAAAAGTGTATAAAAACGGAATTATGTTCCATTCACGCGTCCTTAACTCGGGTCGGAATCGGGCCCTTATGGAATCTAACTGCAGGATAACTCCTTAATGGACCTGTATTATGGAGTCTATAGACCTTTATTCTATTCCTTTACCGATATATTCTATATATTCTATGCACATATATTCTATATTCTAAATTCTATATTCTATGGACGTACAGTATATGCTCTATATATATTCTACACTCAGAAAAAAGTGTTCCAAAAGGGTTCTTTGGCTGTCCCCATAGGAGAACCCTTTTGGTTCCAAGTAAAACTCTTTTGGGTTCCATTTAGAACCCTCTGGGGAACGAGTTCTACAAGGAACCCAATACGGTTCTTCCTAGAACCAAAAAGGTTCTACCTGGAACCAAAAAGGGTTCTTCAAAGGGTTCTCCTATGGGGACAACCGAAGAAGCCTTTTAGGTTGTAAATAGCACCTTCTTTTTCTAAGAGTGTATGCACATTTCATGTCATTACAACGTGAATGATAGAGCACTGTGAAGGTGAGTGGCCGACAGCACCCAGCAGCAGACATACGCATTCCCAAATTACACCCTATTACCTATATAATGCATTACCTTTGACCAGAGCCCTGTGGAATAGGGTTCCATTTGGGACGTAGTCAGAGAGATTAAATGAGTAGAGCGTCTTGACCTGTCTAAATGTGCTGAGCTCAGGGAGGCATGGTGGCAGACATAACTGCATTCCAAATGGCACCCTATTCCCTATAGAGTGCACTACTTTTGATTAGAGCCCTATAGTGCACTAGGAAAAAGGGTTCCATTTGGGACACAGACAGGCAGACATCAAGGAGCCGACAAAAGAAATGCCTGCAGATCTAGACGAGAGGCGATGACATTATTGTCATAGACAGCACAGCACACGGCAACAGGGGGACAATAGCAGCTGAAAACACATAATAAGCATTGCCATTTGCCGTCGCCTCAAGATTAATGGTTTTGACCACTCTAAAGATTTGCTTTGCTCCTGCGCGCACTGTTTTGGTTCAGTGCAGTTATAAAGCACTAGTTGCACCACTGGTGTTTAAAATGAAAATGCCCCTGCAAAATAAATTATCTATTTTTATTGTGCTGTTGTTACATTTGTATATTTGGTTGGTCGAATGGTGTGGTTACATGTCATTTCTGCTGCGTGCACCCCAAGCAAATTCATTGTATAATTTCACTTTGCCTGTAAGAACCATGAGCATGGGCATGTCTGATTAGGCTTCGCTGTAACACTGTAACACTGTAGCACTGTAACGCTGTAGCTCTGTAGCATTGTAACACTGTAACACTGTAGCACTGTAATACTGTAACACTGTAACACTGTAACAATGTAGCACTGTAACACTGTAGCACTGTAACACTGTAACACTGTAGCATTGTAACACTGTAACACTGTATCACTGTAACACTGTAGCGCTGTAGCATTGTAACACTGTAACACTGTAGCGCTATAACACTGTAACACTGTATCACTGTAACACTGTAACACTGTATCACTGTAACACTGTAGCGCTGTAGCATTGTAACACTGTAACGCTGTAGCATTGTAACACTGTAACGCTGTAGCGCTGTAGCACTGTAGCTCTGTAACACTGTAACGCTGTAGCGCTGTAACACTGTAGCACTGTAACACTGTAGCGCTGTAGCACTGTAGCTCTGTAACACTGTAACACTGTAACAATGTAGCACTGTAACACTGTAGCACTGTAGCACTGTAGCACTGTAGCTCTGTAACACTGTAACACTGTAACATTGTAGCACTGTAACACTGTAACACTGTAGCACTGTAGCACTGTAGCACTGTAGCACTGTAGCTCTGTAACACTGTAACACTGTAACATTGTAGCACTGTAACACTGTAGCGCTGTAGCACTGTAACACTGTAGCACTGTAACACTGTAGCTCTGTAACACTGTAGCGCTGTAGCACTGTAACACTGTAGCACTGTAACACTGTAGCGCTGTAACACTGTGGCGCTGTAGCGCTGTAACACTGTAACACTGTAGCACTGTAACAATGTAACGCTGTAGCGCTGTAACACTGTAGCACTATATTGCTGTAGCACTGTAACACTGTAGCTCTGTAACACTGTAACACGGTAACAATGTAGCAGTGTAACACTGTAGCACTGTAGCACTGTAACACTGTAGCTCTGTAACACTGTAACACTGTAACACTGTAACACTGTAGCACTGTAACACTGTAGCACTGTAACAATGTAGCACTGTAGCACTGTAACACTGTAACATTGTAGCGCTGAAACACTGTAGCACTGTAGCACTGTAACACTGTAACATTGTAGCGCTGTAGCACTGTAGCACTGTAGCACTGTAACACTGTAACATTGTAGCGCTGTAGCACTGTAGCACTGTAGCACTGTAACACTGTAACACTGTAACACTGTAGCACTGTAACACTGTAGCACTGTAACAATGTAGCACTGTAGCACTGTAACACTGTAACATTGTAGCGCTGAAACACTGTAGCACTGTAGCATTCACTGTAGCGCTGTAGCACTGTAACAGCTGTAGCAGTTTTACAGTGTTACTGTGTTACAGTGCTACAGTGTTACAGTGCTACCGTTTTACAATGTTACAGTGCTACAGTGCCACAGTGCTACAGTGTTTCAGTGCTACAATGTTACAGTGTTACAGTGCTACAGTGCTACAGTGCTACAGTGTTACAGCGCTACAGTGCTACAGTGTTACAGTGTTACAGTGCTACAGTGAATGCTACAGTGTTACTGTGTTACAGTGCTACAGTGCTACAGTGCTACAGTGAATGTTACAGTGCTACAGTGCTACAGTGTTACAATGTTACAGCGCTACAGTGTTACTGTGTTACAGTGTTACTGTGTTACAGTGCTACAGTGCTACAGTGCTACAGTGAATGCTACAGTGCTACAGTGAATGCTACAGTTTTACGGTGCTACAGTGCTACAGTGAATGCTACAGTTTTACGGTGCTACAGTGCTACAGTGTTACAATGTTACAGCGCTACAGTGTTACAGTGTTACAGTGTTACTGTGTTACAGTGTTACAGTGCTACACTGTAACAGTGTAACATTGTAAAAATGTAGCACTGTAACACTGTAGCACTGTAGCACTGTAGCACCGTAAAACTGTAGCATTCACTGTAGCACTGTAGCACCGTAAAACTGTAGCATTCACTGTAGCACTGTAGCATTCACTGTAGCACTGTAGCACTGTAGCACTGTAACACAGTAACACTGTAACACTGTAGCATTCACTGTAGCACTCTAGCACTCTAGCACTGTAAAACTGTAGCATTCACTGTAGCACTGTAGCACTGTAACAATGTAATACTGTAACACTGTAGCCCTGTAGCACTGTAGCACTGTAACACTGTAGCACTGTAACACTGTAACACTGTAACACTGTAGCGGAGACTCTGACTGAGTAGCCTTCCATCAGCCTACCAAAGGTTGCACTTAGCAGAAAGCTGCATGTCCGGTCGCTCGGGGTAGCTTGCAAGTAGATAGTGAGAAATAATCAGTAGGCCTAATTTGACGTGATTAAATCTGTGAAATAATGTTCCTCCCCAAGCTGTTTACATTGAACACCATTCGGCATTTTTACCATCTATTTTCCAACTTCAATCGGTTAAATCACGTTGTTAAAATGTTTTCAGTCCTGGCTGAAGTGCATCATGGCCGCTTCGCAGTTACAATGTAGCCAAGCTGTGTCTGTATGCGCCTATGAACCAAATGAAAAAGCAGGATATTTGTGTCTCCATAAAACAGCTCTGCTTGCAGGCTAGGATCCACGACGGGGCAAAAGGGGGCTTAGCCCCTCAGTTAAAATTTGTGCCACCTTAATTTTAGTTTTATGTCCTTATATAAAAAATAATGTAGCAAAAAGTTCAAATGGGGTCTGAATACTTTCCAAATGCACTGTATGTAAGTAAGCATTGTCCAAGCCAACGACCTGTAGGACTGAAGCCTGTCGCCTGTTTCTGTAGCATGAGGCAGCTTGATGTACCAGAACACAGGACACTACCGTGTCGCATGTACACTACCAGTCAAAAGTTTGGACACACCTACTCATTCAAGGGTTTTTATTTATTTGTACTATTTTCTACATTGTAGAATAATAGTGAAGACATCAAAACTATGAAATAACACATATGGAATCATGTAGGCACCAGAAAAGTGTTAAACAAATCAAAATATATTTTATATATAGTAAATGGGCTTCCTACGATACCTAATGAAGGCCTAAAGATTGATTGTGACTTGGGGAGACACACCGTCAGCGTCCCAATTGGCACCCTATTCCCTACATAGTGCATTACTTTTGACCAGGGTGGCATAGGGCTCTGGTTAAAAGTAGTGCACTATATAGGAAATAGGGTGCCATTTGAGACACAGATCTTCAGTACCATTGTGACTTGGGGAGACAGACCGTGACATTCGTCGATAGAATTCTATGAACTCTGAGCCCTCTATCAATTATCTCTCTCTCTCTCTCTCCCGCTCTCTATTTCTCCTCTCTCTCCTCTCCCCCTGCCTCTCTCTCTCCCTCCTCAGTGATGGGGTCACCTCTGGTCTACCAGACTTCAGCCTCTTCTCCTCTACCATATGCAGTGCATCATAATCCATTGGATGAATGTCTTTCCATTCCTCCATCTGTCTGTTACTCCTCGGACCTGTACTGTAGATACTGCACCAGGGACCTCCAACAGGACAGTAGCTCGCCAATCAATTCTGAAAGTACATGCAACTGTCATAAACATAAAGCTCCCGGTTACTATCCAATCAATCAATAGCCACATCGACATTATCCCACCCCTGGTTAGCCACTGTTGGCTTAAAAAGCCAAACGCAACACAATATCTGCCAGTTAATTTCCAGCAATATTGCCCCTGTCTGTCTGTTTGGTGCATGCGTTTGTCTATCAGTCTGTATGTAGCCAGTTAGCGATGCTAATGATAACCGCTGTCTTGTGGGTAGAGAGAAAGACTTCTCAATGAAATGTAAACTGAAAAGTAGGCTTACCTGACAGAACTACAGTATATCAAAACTATTTGTATCAATTGGGTGGCCATTGTTTTTCTAACTTTGCCATGTTCTGCTGCCGTAGTAACATCGCTAGACCGAAACATTCCTCTCTTGTTAATGCGCAATTAAAGGGGAAATACACTCAAAAATCTAAATATGTTCGTTTTATTTCCAGACCTTAAAAATTGTCTTCTGATGTGATTTAAGCATTGACATGGACTCAGAACATCAATTTCCGTTGTTTCTCTATCAATAATTGTAATATTGACATTCAAAAATGGAGAAAAATAAACAAAACCAGGAAAAATAAAATGGAGAAAACAGAATTCGGGAAAATACCAAATATAATTTTATTTTATGCCAAATACTGTCTATGAACATTAGCTATATTACCAGGTATATTGACAGAAAACACATCTCTTGTACACCAAGGACTCGGGGAAGAGTTGCAGGGTAGAATGTGCCTATTTGAAAGCTATAAGAAAAAATTGCTCTTTAAAAGTAGCTATGCTCATGCTAGAAAAGGTTGGAGACCCCTGTACTATACACACACACACACACACACACACACTCCTGTTTCCTCTCTCCACCTCCCCTCCTCTATCTAGACTAGACTATGTTGCGTATATACAGTTTTCTATGTACCGGTATGTTTTTTTCTTCTTCTAAGTTTCCATAAGTCCTTTTCTCCCTCTCTTTGTGTGTTGCTATGGAAACAGTCTCTCCACCGCTGCAGCCCACTCCCCTACCCCCCCGCTGTCTTCCTCTCTCTCTTCCTCTCTCTCTCTCTCTCTCTCTTTTCAGCCTCTGGTTAGATGGTTGCTATAGAAACATACTTATTTTATTTTAAAAAGAGCAAAATAATATTATCTTTCTCTCGCTCCCCTTTCCCTCCCTCTATCTTTCTCTCTCTTTCTCTCTTTCTCTCTTTCTTTCTTTCTTTCTTTCTTTCTTTCTTTCTTTCTTTCTTTCTTTCTACCCAACATCTCTGCCTCTATCATCAGTATACATGCTCTTTTTATTGTTCCCCACGATGAAATCGGGAGGGGACTGTGGATCTGTCTCCGTCTGTCCGTTTGTTCGTACATTCGTTCCTACGTTAGTCACATGCAATATCTCTGACAGCATTGGCCCAATTTTGATGAAACTTGGGTGAATGATGTGTCTTGCCATAGAGATCTGGCATTTACAAAAGTACATTGATTGGCCAGATGGTGGCGCTATAACAAAATTGAAAATACAAACTTTGAAAAGTCACGCCCCTCACCCATTTGACCTAAAGTCATGAAATTCGGTACATAGGTCCCTCTCCTCACAAGGAACACATTTGCCTCAGGGACCCATAAGATCCGCCATGATGGATTTTCCGTCATTTTGAATTTTGTGAAAAACACTTACAATGCTACTCTTCTGGCACCGAATGACCGATCTGCACGAAACTTGATATGTGGCAGCTATGGACAAAGGTTTCTCAATGCAATATTTTCCAGACTAGGATCTAAAACAACATGGCCACTATTGACCAATAAACATTTACCTGGGCGTGGTCTGGCACATAAATGCATATAAATCAGTCAAGGATATTTGTATTGTAACACAATTTAGTACACATGTTGCAAACACTGTCAAGACTCAACATATGCAAGAACATTCATATTGACCACACAGTGGTGCTATAATGGGCACACGTTTATATATTTCTTGATCTGCTTTACTCAGAGTGCTATAATTTGGCACACATGCTCAGGGATATGAGTCTAGATTAACCCACGCAATATCACAGACACCACTGGCCCGATTTTGATGAAACTTGGGTGAATGATGCGTCTTGCAATAGAGACTGGGCATTTACAAAATGACACTGATTGGCCAAAGGTGGGAGCTTATAGTAGTTAACTGAAATGTGTTAGTCACGCGCAATATTTAAATCGGCACTGGGGGAAGGGTGGGGGGGGGTTGGGGGGGCTGCATGATTCGTGGGGGACGACATGTTTATTGTTGCCTTGTTTTTATTTTGGCTCTCACCCCTGCCTTGTTAAAAAACACAATTACTCATATTATGTAGAACATTCACAGACCCACACACACACACACACACACATAGACACACACACACACACTGCCTGAGGTGTAAAGCCACCCTAATCCCCTCCGCCAGAACAATGACACCCAAATCTCCTACAGTGACATCATCTCCGCCTCTCCCAAATCACAACTTAATTTACCAAGGCTGCGTCCCAATGGTACCCTATTCCCTTTATAGTGCACTACTTTTGACCAGGGCCCATAGGATCTATATAAGAGACGCACACCAAGAGAACAAAGTCACAATCCCCTGATAACCATAACACACCCCGCTACCCCACCCCGCTACCCCACACCGCTACCCCACTCCGCTACCCCACACCGCTACCCCACCCCGCTACCCCGCTACCCCACCCCGCTACCCCACCCTGCTACCCCCACCCCGCTACCCCACCCCGCTACCCCCACCCCGCTACCCCACCCCGCTACCCCACACCGCTACCCCACTCCGCTACCCCACACCGCTACCCCAACCCCGCTACCCCGCTACCCCACACCGCTACCCCACCCTGCTACCCCACCCCGCTACCCCACACCGCTACCCCACCCCGCTACCCGCTACCCCGCTACCCGCTACCCCGCTACCCCCGCTACCCCACCCCGCTACCCGCTACCCCCACCCCGCTACCCCCGCTACCCCACCCCGCTACCCCACACCGCTACCCCACCCCGCTACCCCGCTACCCCGCTACCCCACACCGCTACCCCATCCCGCTACCCCGCTACCCCACACCGCTACCCCACCCCGCTACCCCACCCCGCTACCCCGCTACCCCACACCGCTACCCCACCATTATTTGATCCCCTGCTGATTTTGTACGTTTGCCCACTGACAAAGAAATGATTAGTCTATAATTTTAATGGTAGGTTTATTTGAACAGTGAGAGACAGAATAACAACAAAAAAATCCAGAAAAACGCATGTAAAAAATGTTATAAATTGATTTGCATTTTACCCCACCCCGATACCCCACACCGCTACCCCACCCTGCTACCCCACACCGCTACCCCACCCCGCTACCCCACGCCGCTACCCCATGCCGCTACCCCACGCCGCTACCCCACACCGCTACCCCACCCCGCTACCCCACACCGCTACCCCTCACCGCAGCCCCACCCCGCTACCCCTCACCGCAGCCCCACCCCGCTACCCCCACACCGCTACCCCCACCCCGCTACCCCACACTGCTACCCCACACCGCTACCCCTCACCGCTACCCCACCCCGCTACCCCACCCCGCTACCCCACTCCGCTATCCCACACTGCTACCTCACCCCGCTACCCCACTCCGCTACCCCGTAGCGCTGAAGATCCGCGGTATAGCGCGATTTAATTTTAAAGGCAATGTTTCTGCGTTTTTTGGAGACTGCATTCACGATAAACACTGCATATATTACATACAGTGAGGGAAAAAAGTATTTGATCCCCTGCTGATTTTGTACGTTTGCCCACTGACAAAGAAATGATCAGTCTATAATTTTAATGGTAGGTTTATTTGAACAGTGAGAGACAGAATAACAACAAAAAAATCCAGAAAAACGCATGTCAAAAATGTTATAAATTGATTTGCATTTTAATGAGGGATATAAGTATTTGACCCCTCTGCAAAACATGACTTAGTACTTGGTGGCAAAACCCTTGTTGGCAATCACAGAGGTCAGACGTTTCTTGTAGTTGGCCACCAGGTTTGCACACATCTCAGGATGGATTTTGTCCCACTCCTCTTTGCAGATCTTCTCCAAGTCATTAAGGTTTCGAGGCTGACGTTTGGCAACTCGAACCTTCAGCTCCCTCCACAGATTTTCTATGGGATTAAGGTCTGGAGACTGGCTAGGCCACTCCAGGACCTTAATATGCTTCTTCTTCAGCCACTCCTTTGTTGCCTTGGCCGTGTGTTTTGGATCATTGTCATGCTGGAAACCCATCCACGACCCATTTTCAATGCCCTGGCTGAGGGAAGGAGGTTCTCACCCAAGATTTGATGGTACATGGCCCCGTCCGTCGTCCCTTTGATGCGGTGAAGTTGTCCTGTCCCCTTAGCAGAAAAACACCCCCAAAGCATAATGTTTCCACCTCCATGTTTTACGGTGGGGATGGTGTTTTTGGGGTCATAGGCAGCATTCCTCCTCCTCCAAACACGGCGAGTTGAGTTGATGCCAAAGACCTTGATTTTTCACCCAGTTCTTCTCTGAATCATTCAGATGTTCATTGGCAAACTTCAGACGGGCCTGTATATCTGCTTTCTTGAGCAGGGGGACCTTGCGGGCGCTGCGGGATTTCAGTCCTTCACGGCGTAGTGTGTTACCAATTGTTTTCTTGGTGACTATGGTCCCAGCTGCCTTGAGATCATTGACAAGATCCTCCCGTGTAGTTCTGGGCTGATTCCTCACCGTTCTCATGATCATTGCAACTCCGCGAGGTGAGATCTTGCATGGAGCCCCAGGCCGAGGGAGATTGACAGTTATTTTGTGTTTCTTCCATTTGCGAATAATCGCACCAACTGTTGTCACCTTCACACCAAGCTGCTTGCCGATGGTCTTGTAGCCCATTCCAGCCTTGTGTAGGTCTACAATCTTGTCCCTGACATCCTTGGAGAGCTCTTTAGTCTTGGCCATGGTGGAGAGTTTGGAATCTGATTGATTGATTGCTTCTGTGGACAGGTGTCTTTTATACAGGTGACAAACTGAGATTAGGAGTATTCCCTTTAAGAGTGTGCTCCTAATCTCAGCTCGTTACCTGTATAAAAGACACCTGGGAGCCAGAAATCTTTCTGATTGAGAGGGGGTCAAATACTTATTTCCCTCATTAAAATGCAAATCAATTTATAACATTTTTTACATGCGTTTTTCTGGATTTTTTTGTTGTTATTCTGTCTCTCACTGTTCAAATAAACCTACCATTAAAATTATAGACTGATCATTTCTTTGTCAGTGGGCAAACATACAAAATCAGCAGGGGATCAAATACTTTTTTCCCTCACTGTATGCAAAGGCTGGAATTAAGATGTAAATATGTTATTGATCTTTTATGTTATCGTTTATCAATATGGAGTCATACATTACTGAAGCTATTTTTAGAGGAATCTTTGAATGGATTTCAAGTGTCAAAAAACGCCAGGTGGGCGTCATTGAATTGAATTGTTTTTCTCACAGACAACAAAGAGATGGGGGAGAGAGAGAGAGAGAGAGAGAGAGAGAGAGAGAGAGAGAGAGAGAGAGATTTAGAAACTACCTCCACATCCTTCTCGTCACTTGTCATACTTGCTCTTTAGTCCTTTTTGTTGACATATACCCTCCAATGCTGTTTGGTTTTGATGTCTGATTCCCTTTGAAAGAATTCCCTTAACGGGAGAGAAGAGACTGGGCAGGTTGATTCTCCCTCTCTCTTAAAAAGAAGTGGCTGATCTCTCTAACCTCTATCAAACGCACACCACAAAAGAAAGGGTGTGTCCCCAATGGCACCCTATTCCCTATCTAGTGCACTACTTTTGACCAGAGTCCTGTCCCCAATGGCACCCTATTCCCTATCTAGTGCACTACTTTTGACCAAGGCCCACAGGGGTGACAATAGGGTGCCATTTGAGACAAAGCCAAACACTTTGGGAGTAGGGTCTGGGTCTAATACTCATTCATGCATCCATATCATCCACACCAAGAGGTGTAGTATTATATTTGATTAGATTACATAAGATTACTTGTTTGAATGGCTAGACATTTTTTTCTAAGCCATCACATGCTCTGTCTGGACTTGGACACCCACCAATATCTGCCCTGAAGCTTAAGTCGTTCTCTAGTCACCTAAATTACTAGTTATAGTGGGTTCCTTTTTTATTAGTCTCTCTCTCTCTCTCTTTCTCTCTCTCCAGCTTCAAACCTCTCTCCGTGTCAGGGCCATGTCTCCGTACACATGTCCCGCTCTGCCCCCGCTCTCTCTCTCCAGTTTCCAACCTCCCTCCGTGTCAGTGCCATGTCCCGCTCTGCCCCCGCTCTCTCGCTCCAGTTTCCAACCTCTCTCTGTGTCAGGGCCATGTCTCTCTCTCTCTCTCTTTCCAACCTCTCTCTGTGTCAGGGCCATGTCTCTCTCTGCCCCCGCCCAACCCTCTCTCTCTCTCTCTCTCTCTCTCTCTCTCTCTCTCTCTCTCTCTCTCTCTCTCTCTCTCTCTCTCTCTCTCTCTCTCTCTATCTCTCTCTCTCTCTATCTCTCTCTCTCTCTCTCTCTCTCTCTCTCTCTCTCTCTCTCTCTCTCTCTCTCTCTCGCTCCAGTTTCCAACCTCTCTCCGTATCAGGGCCATGTCTCTCTCTGCCCCCGCTCTCTCTCTCAATTCAATTCAATTCAATTTCAATTTCAATTCAATTCAATTTAAGGGCTTTATTGGCATGGGAAACGTGTGTTAACATTGCCAAAGCAAGGGAAGTAGATAGTAAACAAAAGTGAAATAAACAATAAATATTAACAGTAAACATTACACTCAGAAGTTTCAAAAGAATAAAGACATTTCAAATGTCATATTATGTATATATACAGTGTTGTAACAATGTGCAAATAGTTAAAGTACAAATGGGAAAATAAATAAACATAAATATGGGTTGTATTTACAATGGTGTTTGTTCTTCACTGGTTGCCCTTTTCTTGTGGCAACAGGTCACAAATCTTGCAGCTGTGATGGCACACTGTGGTTTTTCACCCAGTAGATAAG
Source organism: Coregonus clupeaformis (assembly GCF_020615455.1). Taxonomy (NCBI): domain Eukaryota; kingdom Metazoa; phylum Chordata; class Actinopteri; order Salmoniformes; family Salmonidae; genus Coregonus; species Coregonus clupeaformis. The sequence continues at coordinate 54,471,891 of NC_059212.1, forward strand.
GGGAGTTTATCAAAATTGGGTTTGTTTTCGAATTCTTTGTGGATCGCTGTAATCTGAGGGAAATATGTGTCTCTAATATGGTCATACATTTGGCAGGAGGTTAGGAAGTGCAGCTCAGTTTCCACCTCATTTTGTGGGCAGTGTGCACATAGCCTGTCTTCTCTTGAGAGCCAGGTCTGCCTACGGCGGCCTTTCTCAATAGCAAGGCTATGCTCACTGAGTCTGTACATAGTCAAAGCTTTCCTTAAGTTTGGGTTAGTCACAGTGGTCAGGTATTCTGCCACTGTGTACTCTCTGTTTAGGGCCAAATAGCATTCTGCTCTGTTTTTTTGTTTGTTCTTTCCAATGTGTCAAGTAATTCTCTTTTTGTTTTCTCATGATTTGGTTGGGTCTAATTGTGTTGTTGTTGTTGTTGTTGTCCTGGGGCTGTGTGGGGTCTGTTTGTGTTTGTGAACATAGGCCCAGGACAAGCTTACTTAGGGACTCTTCTCCAAGTTCATCTCTCTGTAGGTGATGGCTTTGTTATGGAAGGTTTGGGAATCGCTTCCTTTTAAGTGGTTATAGAATTTAACGGCTCTTTTCTGGATTTTGATAATTAGCGGGTATTGGCCTAATTCTGCTCTGCATGCATTATTTGGTGTTTTACGTTGTACACGGAGGATGTTTTTTGCAGAATTCTGCATGCAGAGTCTCAATTTGGTGTTTGTCCCATTTTGTGAATTCTTGGTTGGTGAGCGGACCCCAGACCTCAGAACCATAAAGGGCAATGGGTTCTATAACTGATTCAAGTATTTTTAGCCAGATCCTAATTGGTATGTCAAATTTTATGTTCCTTTTGATGGCATAGAAGGCCCTTCTTGCCTTGTCTCTCAGATCGTTCACAGCTTTGTGGAAGTTACCTGTGGCGCTGATGTTTAGGCCGAGGTATGTATAGTTTTTTGTGTGCTCTAGGGCAACGGTGTCTAGATGGAATTTGTATTTGTGGTCCTGGCAACTGGACCTTTTTGGAACACCATTATTTTTGTCTTACTGAGATTTACTGTCAGGGCCCAGGTCTGACAGAATCTGTGCAGAAGATCTAGGTGCTGCTGTAGGCCCTCTTTGGTTGGTGACAGAAGCACCAGATCATCTCTCTCTCTCTCCAGTTTCCAACCTCACTCCGTGTCAGGGCCATGTCCCTCCCTGCCCCCCTCTCTCTCTCTCTCAATTCAATTCAATTTCAATTGAAGGGCTTTATTGGCATGGGAAACGTATGTTAACATTGCCAAAGCAAGTGAAGTAGATAGTAAACAAAAGTGAAATAAACAATAAATATTAACAGTAAACATTACACTCAGAAGTTCCAAAAGAATAAAGACATTTCAAATGTCATATTATGTATATATACAGTGTTGTAACAATGTGCAAATAGTTAAAGTACAAATGGGAAAATAAATACTCTGCCACCGCTCTCTCTTTCTCTCTCGCTCTCTCTCTCTCTCTCTCTCTCTCTCTCCAGTTTCCAACCTCTCTCCGTGTCAGGGACATGTCCCTCTCTGCCCCAGCTCTCTCTCTCTCTCTCTCTCTCTCTCTCTCTCTCTCTCTCTCTCTCTCTCTCTCTCTCTCTCTCTCTGCTCCCTCTCTTGCTCTACTTCTCTCTCAGTATCTCTCTCAGTATCTCTCTATATTTCTCTCTCAGTATCTCTCTCTCAGTATCTCTCTCTCAGTATCTCTCTCTCAGTATCTCTGTATCTCTCTCTCAGTATCTCTCTCTCAGTATCTCTCTATATTTCTCTCTCAGTATCTCTCTCTCAGTATCTCTCTCTCTCTACTTCTCTCTCTCTACTTCTCTCTCAGTATCTCTCTCTCAGTATCTCTCTCTACTTCTCTCTCTCAGTACCTCTCTCTCAGCATGGCAGAATGGGGAGATTGATGTGTGTCACTCATAATTCCCCGATAGACACTGTCAAATATGCAAACGTCCTCACTTTTCACTCCACACACTGGCTCTCAACAACATATCCCCACACATATGATCTACATTCCAAATGGTACCCTATCCCCTATACAGTCAAAAGTAGTAAACTATATAGGGAATAGGGTGCCATTTGGGACGTAGTCTGTGGACATTCTTAGACTGTTGTTCTGAAAAACGTTGTGTATCATATCAAGGTATCATAAATTCAACTGTTGTTAATTGAGTGCATTACTAACGACTGTTCCCGGTCATAAAATATAATAGTGTAGTTATGCAGGTGCTCATGACACAGAAGACTATAGGGCTCTGGTCAAATGTAGTGCACTATGTAGGGAATAGGGTGGAATTTGGCGGCCCTAGTGATTGAATTCACCATACTACTTCTGGTGATGCTGAACTACTTCACAATTTCAGTTGAAGTCGGAAGTTTACATACACCTTAGCCAAATACATTTAAACTCAGTTATTCACAATTCCTGACATTTAATCCTAGTAAAAATGTCCTGGCTTAGGTCAGTTACGATCACCACTTTATTTTAAGAATGTGAAATGTCAGAATAATAGTAGAGAGAATTATTTATTTCAGCTTTTATTTCTTTCATCACATTCCCAGTGGGTCAGAAGTTTACATACACTCCATTAGTATTTGGTAGCATTGCCTTTCAATTGTTTCACTTGGGTCAAATGTTTCGGGTAGCCTTCCACAAGCTTCCCACAATAAGTTGGGTGAATTTTGGCCCATTCCTCCTGACAGAGCTGGTGTAACTGAGTCAGGTTTGTAGGCCTCCTTGCTCGCACACGCTTTTGCAGTTCAGCCCACAAATGTTCTATAGGATTGAGGTCAGGGCTTTGTGATGGCCACTCCAATACCTTGACTTTGTTGTCCTTAAGCCATTTTGCCACAACTTTGGAAGTATGCTTGGGGTCATTGTCCATTTGGAAGATCCATTTGCGACCAAGCTTTAACTTCCTGACTGATGTCTTGAGATGTTGCTTCAATATATCCACATAATTTTCCTTCCTTATGATACCATCTATTTTGTGAAGTGCACCAGACCCTCCTGCAGCAAAGCACCCCCACAGCATGATGCTGCCACCCCCGTTCTTCACGGTTGGGATGGTGTTCTTCGGCTTGCAAGCATCCCCCTTTTTCCTCCAAACATAATAATGGTGATTATGGCCAAACAGTTATATTTTTGTTTCATCAGACCAGAGGACATTTCTCCAAAAAGTACGATCTTTGTCCCCATGTGCAGTTGCAAACCGTAGTCTGGCTTTTTACGGCGGTTTTGGAGCAGTGGTTTCTTCCTTGCTGAGCGGCCTTTCAGGTTATGTCGATATAGAACTCGTTTTACTGTGGATATAGATACTTTTGTACCTGTTTCCTCCAGCATCTTCACAAGGTCCTTTGCTGCTGTTCTGGGATTGATTTGCACTTTTCGCACCAAAGTACGTTAATCTCTAGGAGACAGAACGCGTCTCCTTCCTGAGCGGAATGACGGCTGCATGGTCCCATGGTGTTTATACTTGCGTACTATTGTTTGTATAGATGAACGTGGTACCTTCAGGCGTTTGGAAATTGCTCCCAAGGATGAACCAGACTTGTGGAGGTCTACAATTTTTTTTCTGAGGTCTTGGCTGATTTCTTTTGATTTTCCCATGATGTCAAGCAAAGAGGCACTGAGTTTGAAGGTAGGCCTTGAAATACATCCACAGGTACACCTCCAATTGACTCAAATGATGTCAATTAGCCTATCAGAAGCTTCTAAAGCCATGACATCATTTTCTGGAATTTCCCAAGCTGTTTAAAGGCACAGTCAACTTAGTGTATGTAAACCTCTGACCCACTGGAATTGTGATACAGTGAATTCTAAGTGAAATAATCTGTCTGTAAACAATTGTTGGAAAAAATTACTTGTGTCATGCACAAAGTAGATGTCCTAACCGACCTGCCAAAACTATAGTTTGTTAACAAGAAATGTGTGTAGTGGTTGAAAAACGAGTTTTAATGACTCCAACCTAAGTGTATGTAAACTTCCAACTTCAACTGTAGATACAAGCAAACAGGGCAGTGACCAAAGCTGCAGGACATGTCTAGTCCTTCTTCTCTCTTTCTCTGTCAAGAATCTGCCTCTTTTCCCTTCCTCCTGCTGTCACTTAGAGAGGGAGGAGCCTATTTTCTTCTCCTCTTGCTGTCACTTAGAGAGGGAGGGGCCTATGTTTCTCTCCTGCTGTCACCAAGAGAGGGAAGAGCCTCTTTACCCCTCCTCCTGCTGTCACTAAGAAGGAGGAGCCTATTTTCCTCTCCTCCTGCTGTCACTAAGAAGGAGGAGCCTATTTTCCTCTCCTCCTGCTGTCACTAAGAGAGGGAGGAGCCTATTTTCCCATCCTCCTGCTGTCACTAAGAGAGGGAGGAGTCTTTTTTCCCATCCTCCTGCTGTCACTAAGAGAAGGAGGAGCCTATTTTCCTCTCCTCCTGCTGTCACTAAGAGAGGGAGGAGTCTTTTTTCCCATCCTCCTGCTGTCACTAAGAGGGAGAGGAGCCTCTCTTCCTGTCCTCCTGCTGTCACTAAGAGAGGGAGGAGCCTCTCTTCCCTTCCTCCTGCTCTCATGGTAGCAGAGTGTGTAAACTGGTTTAAAAAGCCTACTCTATCTGATAAGGATGTTTGTCAAGAGTGTATGTGATGGGTATGGCTATTGATAATGGCATCATAACCGAATGAAGCTATATGAATGGCTGATGTAATAGATGTATTGTATTGCTGTTGTATCAGAACAGGACTGGCGCCAGGACTCTCAGGTGCAGAGGCAGGTATGCTGTGTGCTCGAGCACATAAGAGTGAGATCTCCTCAGCAACCGGTGATGAGCAGAGCGTGTAGCGGGTCCACGAGAAGAGAGAACCAACCGCAAAGGCACAAGAGAACAATTGTCCATAATCAAACAGGTCCCCCTCCTCCGGTAACGGAACCGAGCCTCACGCACCACAATTAATCAAACCCTTATTTGGAGCTGCTATCGCGTGCCTTGACGTTTCCTTTAACACGAATTGGTGTTGGACAAAGTGGACAGGGATGATTAATCAATCCCTGTGCCGCGGTAAAATCCTAATAGCTATCAGTAGCCCTATAAAAAAAATAATAATAATAATAATAATTGTACCTTATATATGAAGGTAAAATAGGCTATTAGACTACATTTCGCATACCTTCTTTAGGCAAGCGAGTGCACCTCCCCATGGTTCTCTGTCTGAGATCTGTGTTAAATAATCATGCGCACGGGCACACGATCAGCGCGAGACTACCTAAAATGACTAAAACCAAATCGAAACTGTGTAGAAATTATAATGGACCTACATTTAAACAGTTTATTGACTGTGTCCAGCTCGCTAATAATCACCAAAATGAAAGAGACAGTCAGGACCATCGACAATTCCAAAAACGATGGATAGAGGACTATTCTTTGCTAATTTTCAGTTCGGCTCTCCGGACCTCATTGAAGACCGAATGAGTGACACCCCTGCACTAGAGAGATAAATAGTTGTCGTGGTTGTTGATATTGATCTGGTTGGTGACTGTTATGTTCTAGTCGGGCTGGAGTTTCCCAGTTTTCCCGTGTTCTGTTCATTCAGCCATTCCCTCATCAATCTCTCTCTCTCTCTCTCTCTCTGGCACAACATGCGCAGTGAGTAATGATATTATGTGTGTAGGCCTATCACATTTCTCTCTTGATAAAGGGCTATAGCCTAGTGTTAGAAACTAGACGTTAGTTGTGTGAATGATTTCGATTAATGCAACGCTAAGGTCATATAAGACCAATAACCTACATGCTGCTGCTCTCTGTCTCGGTTCTCTCTCTCTCTCTCTCTCTCTCTCTCTCTATTAGCGCCTGGTAGAGGCTGCACGAACAATCGTTTAAGTGTGGAAATATGAACCGAATGTCACTAGGCTATATGGTCTGCATTTTAATTCTCAGTTTCTCACACCGTGTTTTCAGGGAGACCACGAATAATGCCTCCCTTCCCATCATAACCTGCAGCTCAATACACCTATTCCAACATTCATATTGCACAAACTCGTGAAAAACTTAAAAATATAGTCTAAAACGTGGAATGTGATATACACACAAACATACGGAAAGACTGATGAGGTATTGATACACAAAAACTTTTACTATTTTGCTTCCACAGTTTTCCTCACCTTTGTTAAAACTGATAGCCAAAGTTATTATCCACAACAACATCAGCATGATTCAACCGAGTGCATTCGAATTCCTCCCCTCGGCAAGGTCCGTTAGACTTCTGCTCTGTGGAGACACCATCAATTCCCCTAGAAATAGCCTAGTTTGCGCGTCAATAACGGGAATAATTAGCAATCCTTTGGTTGATTGTCAATTGCAGCGGTTTGTTTCGTTTCGGGTCGGTGTCCCTCCTTGGCTTTTCCTTGTTTTGTGCTTCAAATGTATCCCCACTTTTTTTCTTATTTTCTTCCCTTCGTTCTCAGTCTCTTTTCTCTGGCTGCGTGCACAGCGCCGCTCGGTACTCTCATTATAGAGCGAATTCCTCTCTTCTACCTCTCTCTGTCTACAGAATCACCACAGAACGTACCAATAGCCTAGGCTACTCCAAATCACAGCAAACGGATAAGTGCGCTCTGTGATTGCAGGAGGCGACATGGGGAACTGCACACTGTGCACACCATCAGTTATTCTCTTACACATGAAAGTCCTTTGTTGCCCCATGCCCCTCTACCAGTTAATCATTGTCTGTTTGCCATCAGGTGATACGTGCCTCATAGGCCTATGTGCTTTTCACTATGTAATGGAGGGCTGGGTAGTAAAATATAACATGTAGACCTAACAAGGATGAGATAATAACATTACAAAGAAGGAACTCTAATCAGTACAAATTACATTCTTAAAAACAGCTTACATTTTGGATTACTTCTTCTAATATCAAGAGGTGGGTTGCAAGTGTAATGGCAGATTTTAAAACAAATCTGTGTTGAGCCACACTGCTAGGAAGTCACCTTTCAATGGTGATGGAAGCTTGTCGTCTGTTCGAACCTATTTTGAAATCTCAAAAACTGCTTTTTTGCTTTTCACATAAACTTTTTTTAACCAAAAATGCCAGACCCCCACATACTGAGAACTGAATTCTCCCACATTTCATCAGAAACGTTGTGTCACAAGGACATGTTTGATTATCCTGTTCAGTTCCCAAGCACTGGGATGACACGTGTGACAAATCAGCTGCTTACTTAGCTAAACCTCAAGTTTCAGTGGAAAGTACACTAAATTCTACATGTCTGTCTTTGCAAACAGCTCTACGTGTTTTTGCAAAATTTGAATAGTTTTCATTCAGTGTAGCCTATTTTCACAATTGATCATCCAACCCATCAAATAATTAGAATTCCCTTGAATCTGTTACATCTGTCCATTGAAGTGGGTCAGTCATTCATATAACCATTTCCTATTTTACTGGCCACAATCTGCTTGGTGGCTGGGTGTAGGAGGCCTATAATATCATAATCAAAGGATGAGGGTTGGGAAAGCTTTCACTGGAGGTTGACAGTAGCAATGACCTTTTAGCAGGGAGGACCTTTCATCAAGAAGATGCCGCAGGCAGCTGAGCCAGCACTTGTCCAAAGATGCTGGGAAGTTGGGTTGGCAGAGATAGAGAATGAACTGTCTCAACAACTCTATGAATGCTGTATGTATTTTAGGTATAAATTCGCTCACATGTCATATTTATCCTGATCATAAAGAACTTTGAATAAATAAGATACTTCATGATCGCTACAGAAAAAGAGCACAAATCTGGTTTTGGGACTTGCCTACATAATGCCACATACTTCCAGAGTAGTAGGCTACCTCAGAGTAGTTGAAACAAGATGCTTCCCAAAACACAGACTCAAAGACAGACGAAGGGAGGGAGAGAGAGAGAGAGAGAGACAAACAAAGGGAGAGAGAGAGACACACAAAGGGAGAGAGAGAGAGAGAGAGAGGGAGGGAGAGAGACGGAGGGAGAGATAGAGAGATGAAGGGAGAGAGAGAGACATTTGTACTTTAACTATTTGCACATTGTTACAACACTGTATATAGACATAATATGACATTTGAAATGTCTTTATTCTTTTGGAACTTCTGAGTGTAATGTTTACTGTTAATATTTATTGTTTATTTCACTTTTGTTTACTATCTACTTCACTTGCTTTGGAAATGTTAACATACGTTTCCCATGCCAATAAAGCCCTTACATTGAATTGAGAGAGAGAGAGAGAGAGATGGAGGAAGAGATAAAGGAAGATAGAGAGGGGTAGAGACAGAAAGACAGGTGAAGGGAAAGAGAGAGAGGAAGATAGAGAGGGGTAGAGACAGAAAGACAGGTGAAGGGAAAGAGAGAGAGGAAGATAGAGAGGGGTAGAGACAGAAAGACAGGTGAAGGGAAAGAGAGAGAGGAAGATAGAGAGGGGTAGAGACAGAAAGACAGGTGAAGGGAAAGAGAGAGAGGAAGATAGAGAGGGGTAGAGACAGAAAGACAGGTGAAGGGAAAGAGAGAGAGGAAGATAGAGAGGGGTAGAGACAGAAAGACAGGTGAAGGGAAAGAGAGAGAGGAAGATAGAGAGGGGTAGAGACAGAAAGACAGGTGAAGGGAAAGAGAGAGAGGAAGATGGAGAGGGGTAGAGACAGAAAGACAGGTGAAGGGAAAGAGAGAGAGGAAGATAGAGAGGGGTAGAGACAGAAAGACAGGTGAAGGGAAAGAGAGAGAGGAAGATAGAGAGGGGTAGAGACAGAAAGACAGGTGAAGGGAAAGAGAGAGAGGAAGATGGAGAGGGGTAGAGACAGAAAGACAGGTGAAGGGAAAGAGAGAGAGGAAGATAGAGAGGGGTAGAGACAGAAAGACAGGTGAAGGGAAAGAGAGAGAGGAAGATAGAGAGGGGTAGAGACAGAAAGACAGGTGAAGGGAAAGAGAGAGAGGAAGATAGAGAGGGGTAGAGACAGAAAGACAGGTGAAGGGAAAGAGAGAGAGGAAGATAGAGAGGGGTAAAGACAGAAAGACAGGTGAAGGGAAAGAGAGAGAGGGAAGATGGAGAGGGGTAGAGACAGAAAGACAGGTGAAGGGAAAGAGAGAGAGGAAGATAGAGAGGGGTAGAGACAGAAAGACAGGTGAAGGGAAAGAGAGAGAGGAAGATAGAGAGGGGTAGAGACAGAAAGACAGGTGAAGGGAAAGAGAGAGAGGAAGATGGAGAGGGATAAACACATATAGATACAGAAGAAAGGAGAGAAAGATAGAGGAAGATGGAGAGCGGTAGAGGGAGAGAGAGAGAGGTGGTTTCAGTGAGCACCAATGAGCGTCACTCGGTGGGTGCTTTAACAAACAATACCGCCCTCTGTTGTTTTTTTTTCCTACCTTACATACATGCAATATACTGACTGTACATGCAATACATTGGCATGTGTAGCGGGTAAACCTATTCATACAATACATTGGGATGAGTAAGAGGCAAACCCATCCATACAAGACATTGGCATGTGTAGGTACAGTAGGTCCATTCATGCAATACCTACCTATATGTACATTAATCAAATGGCCACCCGGACTATTTACATTGACACTGCTGCTACTCACTGTTTATTATCTATGCATAGTCACTTTACCCCTACCTACATGTACAAATTACCTTGACTAACCTGTACCCCCGCACATTGACTCTGTACCGGTACCCCCTGTATATAGCCTCGTTATTGTTGTTTTATTGTGTTACTTTTTGCTAATTGTTTTACTTTAGTTTATTTAGTAAATATTTTCTTAAATCTATTTATTGCACTGCATTGTTGGTTAAGGGCTTGTAAGTACGCATTTCACGGTAAGGTCTACACCTGTTGTAGTCGGCGCATGTGACAAATACAATTTCATTTGATTTGATTTGATACAATGCCTTCGGAAAGTATTCAGACTCCTTGACTTTTTCCACATTTTGTTACGTTACAGCCTTATTCTGAAATTGATTTTTGTTTTTTTTATCGTCATCAATCTACACACAATACCCCATAATGACAAAGCGAAAACAGGTTTTTAGAAATGTTAGAATAAGGCTGTAATGTAACAAAATGTGGAAAAAGTCAAGGGGTCTGAATACTTTCCGAAGGCACTGCATCTACCTCAATTACCTTGTACCCCTGCACATCGACTGGGTACTGGTACCCCGTGTATATAGCCACGTTATCGTTATTCATTGTGTATTTATTCCTCGTGTTAATATTTGTCTGTTATTTCCTTTCTTTCTCTCTGCGTTGTTGGGAAGGACCCGTCAGTAAGCATTTCAATGTTAAAGCCAATTTATGCTTGATCTGAAAATGTGGTCGGAGTCTTCCTATGGAGGGTGTGACGAAATGACGGAACCTCTGGAGGCATGCAGAGGCCAAATCAAGCATCGCTGTGTGCCTCTCAAATTGTGTAACAATGTGGAGGGCTCAGTATAGCTCTGCATTGACATGATTGGTTGACGGTAGGTGGGTGCGGCAGGTCCTGTATAAACACAAACTCACCTCTTTGACAACTTCCTTCACAACAGGTCTGCTCTGCGAAGCGCAAAAGTAGGCCAATGTTTGCTCTGACTTCTGCAGAGGCTGCATCGCAGTAAATCAGATTGACCATGCAGAGCCTTTTAGTCTACAACTGTTGTTTACGAAGCATGTGACAAATAACATTTTAGTAGATTTTATACATATTTGGAAGTCAGACTATATCACATAAATGTTGTTCAGTTGAATATCCATACTGAAACCAAGGAGACAGAATGTACATCAGGGTTCTTCAATTCCGGTCCTGGAGGGCCGAAACACTTCTGTTTTTTATTTCTACCTGGTAGTTAATTGCACTCACCTGGTGTCCCAGGTCTGAATTAGCCCCTGATTAGAAGGAGAGGATGAAAAACAGAGGTGTTTCGGCCCTCCAGGACCGGAATTGAAGAACCCTGATGTACATGCATAATCAATTGTGATGATGATATGAGCTTCCAAATAACATTTGAAAGCAAAATGATTGTGACAGACTTAGAGCCAGTGGTTACTATAACAACAAGTGTGAGAGGAGGAATAGTAGATCATAATAATAACAACAAAATGAAGTTAACCCAAATGCATGTTTATTTGAAGTAAACAACTGAATTGGTATAGTAACAAAAAAGCTAATACTGTATGAACAGATCAGAACAGCCAACAGAGAAGGAACTCAGGCATTATGACATCATCACCATAGTGCAGTCCAGCCTTTATGACATCATTAGCCATAGTACAAATTAGGTAACATCCATGACAGCACTATTCCCATGTGATATGGATATTTATTCAAAAGGAAGACTTATCATCCGAAAAGAGCACTAACAAAGTAGACTCTTCATTAAAACAATAACATCTGTGGAAAATAACACAGATAGTGACTACGTCCTAAATGGCACCCTATTCACTATATAGTGCACTAGGAAGGCCTATGGGTCCAGGTCAAAAGTAGTGCACTATATAGTAATTGGGTGCCATTTGGGACGCATCTAGTGTCTCGGAGTCTGTTTGGGTCTATCATTATACACACCTTACACTCAAACACACACACACACACACCAACACACTGTAGTCACAGACCACATGTACCCCATGCATATGTGTGAGTGTGTATCAGTGTACTAGCAAGAATAACCGGTAAAGGCAACACTATATAGCCTACATGAAATTATATTTAAAAAGTTGGACTGTCAAAACAATAAGATACGCCAAAACTATCCTTAACCTTCCGGGGTTGAACATCTATTCAGAAAAAAAGAAAACCAAATATTATCAATTTAATTGAAAGTAATACATTTAAAAGTATGCACACCTTTCTTTAAAAAAAATAAACATACTTTAAAAATATATTCCTTAACATACTACAAAAGAAGAAGAGAGAGCAGTGAAGAGAGTTCCCCCCACCACTGGTACAGGAGAGAGAGTTCCCCCCACCACTGGTACAGGAGAGAGAGTTCCCCCCACCACTGGTACAGGAGAGAGAGTTCCCCTCACCACTGGTACAGGAGAGAGAGTTCCCCTCACCACTGGTACAGGAGAGAGAGTTCCCCCCACCACTGGTACAGGAGAGAGAGTCCCCCACCACTGGTACAGGAGAGAGAGTTCCCCCACCACTGGTACAGGAGAGAGTTCCCCTCACCACTGGTACAGGAGAGAGAGAGTTCCCCCCACCACTGGTACAGGAGAGAGAGTTCCCCTCACCACTGGTACAGGAGAGAGAGTTCCCCCCACCACTGGTACAGGAGAGAGAGTTCCCCTCACCACTGGTACAGGAGAGAGCAGAGATGTGGAGAGGTGAGGCCTTGTCCGAATACCCATACATATGCCCTATATAGTAGACCGTTTAAGTATGCGGAGGGGAAAGAAGTTTAATAGTATGCGAGAGGGAGGAAGATAGAGAGGGGTAGTAAAACGAATATACTTTAAATGCCCGGATGTCATACTCATTTCGGTTTTGACAACAGCTGATCAGTTAGATATGGGGAGGAGCTGCCGACATCAACGAAGAGCGGGAAACAACGTAATCGCTCATCAGTATGCGAAAATATAATGTTTTATAGTAGCCTATGTGTATTTTCGAAAATCGAGTGTGGTTTAAATACTAGGATGTTCTACTAATTTAATCTCTTCATCTAGTAGAATTCGATGCACACTTTCCCACAATCCATTGGAAGAGGAGGGCTGCCAGTGATAGGCCCTAGATGTCTTCAAGTAGCCAAACAACAAAACTAGGCTACTTAAATGGGAAGATGCCGAATAGCGAGTCAGCACCGGGGACTCGGGATGTGGCTGCGTTATTGATGTTATGTTAATCAGGCCTTTTCATTTTAAGATATGGGTTGTTTTAGTTTTGTAGGCTACCTATTTAATTATTTAATTTATGGATCAAGCCTTAGCAGTCATTCTGATCTCATTCCCAATGATCAGTGCTTTAGTTTATTGTGTTGCTGTCCAGCGGTTCTGAATTTGCGATGCACCCGACTGTCCACATGTTTCTGTGCAATATCCTTTTCGATATATAGGACAGATGGGCTATAGTATAGGTCGAATGTGATAGTCTGCCTATAACCAGCCTGACTCCATTCCTATTCTATTCAGAGTTTAGAGAAATTTATCGAATTGGAAATGAGCTATTATCAGGCTGGTTATTGCCATACATGTCTGTTGAATTTGGAAAAATCCACCTACACTCGGCCAGTGTGGCTGACTATCTGTAAATACTTTTTTTTAAACAAGAAAATGGTGTTGTCTGGTTTTCTTAATGTAAGGAATTTGAAATGATTTATACTTTTACTTTTGATACTTAAGTATATTTTAGCAATTACATTTACTTTTGGTAGTTAAGTATATTTATATACTTTTAGACTTTTACTCAAGTAGTATTTTACTGATTGACGTTCACATTTTCTATTAAGGTATCTTTACTTTTACTCAAGTATGACGATTGGGTACTTTTTCCACCATTGGTATGCGACGATGAGTACATAGTATGCAGTTTAAATATGTACACTAGTATGGGTGTTCGGACACGTCCAGTGTCGTCCAAAGCAAGTAAAACAGAGCTGCTCATCACTGACATCCGGTGGCAGAAAGCTGTAACTGCACACAGATGCAATGAGTTCTAGAGCGTTGTGTTCTAAAATAGAATAGATTTCTGCAGACTAGAGAGTAGGCCAAGCCCATAGAACTAGAATTATTCTAATTGGGCAAGTCATCAAACACCTCCATCAGTCGGTTGGATGTCTCATATAGGGCTAGTCAACAACGGTTCTCATGGTTGGTCAAAGCTATAGTATAATCCACCTTCTTTATCTCATGCAGCCTTTTCATGCGATCACACAACTTGTAGAGCTCAGACAGGATGATAGATAGATAGAAGCAAATAGAGGACTAGTTGGAAACTTACAGTAAGTACTACATCCTCCCCAGTGAGGAAGAGTGCCTGAAAATATGTATTTTCAACCACTTTTGCTCACTGGGTCAGGATCTGTGGAGCAGACAGACATTCCTGGTTCCAACTCATCAGTTGAAAGGTCAAAGGTTAAGTCAAGATTGGGATTACCTAGGAAATGCAATGCATCTAATGGAAACTCCTCCCTGAAAAAAGAGAGCACGCCATATGAATGCATTGTGACTGACTGACAGCAACATGCCCCATTTTGTGACAGACCACAGGGGGTTGGTGGCATCTTAATTGGGGAGGACAGGCTCGTGGAAATGGCTGGAGCGGAATCAGTGGAACGGTATCACATACACCAAACATGTGTTTGATGCCATTCCATTAACTCCGTTCCAGACATTATCATGAGCCATCCTCCCCTCAGCAGCCTCCACTGTGACAGACACACCCATATGTCCGGTCTGCAGATCTCGATCTCTCTCTCTCGCTCTCTCTCTCTCTCTCTACCACAGAAGAAGTCATGGTATGTATAGATAGGAGGTGGGCTCTCTACTTATCTCTATGGTTATTCCCATTCACAACAGCCAGGTGGCAAAATGGCAATGGAGGATGAGATAGAAGCAATCCCTGATCATTCCATGCATATCCCTGATACGACAATGGTACGGCAGCATCAACGGACCCTCAGTCTCCAGTCCAGACGCTGGGCTAGTGTGCTGGCCGGCCACGTCAGACGTTAGCTCACCGCGTGAGCAAATCTAGTAAATGCTCTAGCTAGCTATAACGTTATCTAAATGTGTTGTCTTGCTGAGTGCGAGGGAGATAACGCTATCTAAATGTGTTGTCTTGCTGAGTGCGAGGGAGATAACGTTATCTAAATGTGTTGTCTTGCTGAGTGCGAGGGAGATAACGTTATCTAAATGTGTTGTCTTGCTGAGTGCGAGGGAGATAACGTTATCTAAATGTGTTGTCTTGCTGAGTGCGAGGGAGATAACGTTATCTAAATGTGTTGTCTTGCTGAGTGTGAGGGAGACGGGTAAGGAGGCTGAAG
>NC_059212.1:54491858-54644358 GCF_020615455.1 Coregonus clupeaformis
CTTCACAAGGTCCTTTGCTGTTGTTCTGGGATTGATTTGCACTTTTCGCACCAAAGTACGTTCATCTCTAGGAGACAGAACGCGTCTCCTTCCTGAGTGGTATGACGCCTGTGTGGTCCCATGGTGTTTATACTTGTGTACTATTGTTTGTACAGATGAACGTGGTACCTTCAGGTTTTGGAAATTGCTCCCAAGGATGAACCAGACTTTTTGAACCAAATTTTTTCGGAGGTCTTGGCTGATTTCTTTTGATTTTCCCATGATGTCAAGCAAAGAGGCACTGAGTTTGAAGGTAGGCCTTGAAATACATCCACAGGTACACCTCCAATTGACTCAAATGATGTCAATTAGCCTATAAGAAGCTTCTAAAGCCATGACATCATTTTCTGGAATTTTCCAAGCTGTTGGCACAGTGAACTTAGTGTATGTAAACTTCTGACCCACTGGAATTGTGATACAGTGAATTATAAGTGAAATAATCTGTCTGTAAAGAATTGTTGGAAACATTACTTGTGTCATGCACAAAGTAGATGTCCTAACCGACTTGCCAAAACTATAGTTTGTTAACAATAAATTTGTTGAGTGGTTGAAAAACAAGTTTTAATGACTCCAACCTAAGTGTATGTAAACTTCCGACTTCAACTGTATATAGTACCAGTACCAGTCAAAGGTTTGGACACACCTACTCATTCAAGGGTTTTTCTTTATTTGTACTATTTTCGACATTGTAGAATAATGGCAAGAGTGTGCAAAGCTGTCATCAAGGCAACGGTGGCAATTTGAAGAATCTCAAATATATTTTGATTTGTTTAACACTTTTTGGGTTACTACATGATTCCATATGTGCTATTTCATAGTTCTGATGTATTCACTATTAGAAAAATAGTACAAAAATAAAGAAAAACCCTTGAATGAGTAGGTGTGTCCAAACTTTTGACTGGTAGTATATATATATATATATATATATATATACACATATATATATATATATATATATATATACACACACACACACACACACACACACACACACACACACACACAGTGGTGTGAAAAAAGTGTTTGCCCCCTTCCTGATTTCTTAGTTGTTTGCATGTTTGTCACACTTAAATGTTTCAAATCATCAAACAAATTTAAATATTAGTCAAAGATAACACAAGTAAACACAAAATGCAGTTTTGAAATGAAGGTTGTTATTATTAAGGGAAAACAAATTCCAAACCCACATGGCCTTGTGTGAAAAAGTGATTGCCCCCTACAACCTAATAACTGGTTGGGCCACCCTTAGCAGCAACAACTGCAATCAAGCGTTTGCGATAACTTGCAATGAGTCTTTTACAGCGCTGTGGAGGAATTTTGGCCCACTCATCTTTGCAGAATTGTTGTAATTGAGCCACATTGGAGGGTTTTTGAGCATGAACTGCCTTTTTAATGTCACGCCACAGCATCTCAATAGGATTCAGGTCAGGACTTTGACTAGGCCACTCCAAAGTCTTCATTTTGTTTTTCTTCAGCCATTCAGAGGTGGACTTGCGGGTGTGTTTTGGATCATTGTCCTGCTGCAGAACCCAAGTTCGCTTCAGCTTGAAGTCTCGAACAGATGGCCGGACATTCTCCTTCAGGATTTTTTGGTAGACAGCAGAATTCATGGTTCCATTTATCACAGCAAGTCTTCCAGGTCCTGAAGCAGCAAAACAGTCCCAGACCATCACACTACCACCACCATATTTTACTGTTGGTATGATGTTCTTTTTCTGAAATGCGGTGTTACTTTTACGCCAGATGTAATGGGACACACACCTTCCAAAAAGTTCAACTTTTGTCTCGTCAGTCCACAGAGTATTTTCCCAAAGGTCTTGGGGATCATCAAGATGTTTTCTGGCAAAAATGAGACGAGCGTTAATGTTCTTTTTGCTCAGCAGTGGTTTTCGTCTTGGAACTCTGTCATGCAGGCCATTTTTGCCCAGTCTCTTTCTTATGGTGGAGTCATGAACACTGACCTTAACTGAGGCAAGTGAGGCCTGCAGCTCTTTGGATGTTGTTGTGGGGTCTTTTGTGACCTCTTGGATGAGTCGTCGCTGCGCTCTTGGGGTAATTTTGGTCGGCCGGCCACTCCTGAGAAGGTTCACCACTGTTCCATGTTTTCGCCATTTGTGGATAATGGCTCTCACTGTGGTTCGCTGGAGTCCCAAAGCTTTAGAAATTGCTTTATAACCTTTTCCAGACTGATGGATCTCAATTACTTTCTTTCTCATTTGTTCCTGAATTTCTTTGGATCTCGGCATGATGTCTAGCTTTTGAGGATCTTTTGGTCTACTTCACTTTGTCAGGCAGGTCCTATTTAAGTGATTCCTTGATTGAGAACAGGTGTGGCAGTAATCAGGCCTGGGAGTGGCTAGAGGAATTGAACTCAGGTGTGATAAACCACAGTTGAGTTGTGTTATAACAGGGGGGGCAAACACTTTTTCACACAGGGCCATGTGGGTTTGGATTGTTTTCCCTTAATAATAACAACCTTCATTTCAAAACTGCATTTTGTGTTTACTTGAGTTATCTTTGACTATATTTAAATTTGTTTGATGATCTGAAACATTTAAGTGTGACAAACATACAAACAAATAACAAATCAGGAAGGGGGCAAACACTTTTTCACACCACTGTGTGTATATATATATATATATATATATATATATATATATATATATATATATATATATATATATATATATATATATATATATATATTTTTTATACTAAAACTTAATTCCATTATTTTACTTTTAGATTTGTGTGTATTGTTGTGTATTGTTAGATATTACTGCACAGTTGGAGCTGGGAACACAAGTATGCAATAACATTTGCTAAATATGTGTATGCAACCAAATCATTTGATTTGATTTGATTTGATGTGATGTAGGAGTGATGACAGAATTACATACAGGATCTTTGTGACGATAACACCGGGTTGGGAATGGAAGTAGACTGGATATGAAAAGGAGAAATATTGAAGGATCTACATTGACTATAGCCTGAAATCCAAATGTTTTGTGCTAATATTTCAGCTCTTGTACTCCATGTCATGTGACAAGGAGTGGAATGTTAGTCAAAAAGGAAAGTAGAAAAGCAGTGGTCTTGAAATTAAAATGTGATTATGATGTTAAGGTAAGGGTCACCTAGCTTAGTGTCTAATGTGTGTGTGTGTGTGTGTGTGTATGTGTGTGCGTATGTATGTATGTGTGTGTGTATGTGTGTACAGTGCACTCGGAAAGTTTTCAGACCCCTTCCCTTTTTCCACATTTTGTTACGTTACAGCCTTATTCTAAAATGGATTAAATTATTATTTTTTCCTCATCAATCTACACACAAACCCCATAATGACAAAGCGAAAATAGTTATTTTGAAATTTTTTGCAAATGTATTAAAGATGAAAAACATAAATACCTTATTTACATAAGTAATCAGACCCTTTGCTATGAGACTCGAAATTGAGCTCAGGTGCATCCTGTTTCCATTGATCATCCTTGAGATGTTTATACAACTTGATTGGAGTCCACCTGTGGTAAATTCAATTGATTGAACATGATTTGGAAAGTCACACACCTGTCTATATAAAGTCCCACAGTTGACAGTTCAAAAACCAAGCCATGAGGTTGAAGCAATTGTCCATTGAGCTCCGAGACAGGATTGTGTCGAGGCACAGATCTGGGGAAGGGTACCAGAAAAAGTCTGCAGCATTGAAGGTCCCCAAGAACACAGTGGCCTCCATCATTCTTAAATGGAAGAAGCTTGGAACCACCAATACTTTTCCAAGAGCTGGCTGCCCGGCCAAACTGAGCAATCGGGGGAGAAGGGCCTTGGTCAGGGAGGTGACCAAGAACCCGATTGTCACTCTGACAGAGCTCCAAACAAGCATGACAAACAAGATTCTCTGGTGTGAGGAAACCAAGATTGAACTCTTTGGCCTGAATGCCAAGCGTCACGTCTGGAGGAAACCTGGCACCATCCCTACGGTGAAGCATGGTGGTGGCAGCATCATGCTGTGGGGATGTTATTCAGCGGCAGGGACTGGGAGACTAGTCAGGATCGAGGGAAAGATGAACGGAGCAAAGTATAGATTGATCCTTGATAAAAACCTGCTGCAGAGCGCTCAGGACCACAGACTGGGGTGAAGGTTCACCTTTCAACAGGACAACGACCCTACGCACACAGCCAAGATAACACAGGAGTGGCTTCGGGAGAAGTCGCTGAATGTCCTTGAGTGGCCCAGCCAGAGCACGGACTTGAACCTGATCGAAAATCTCTAGAGAGACCTGAAAATAGCTGTGCAGCAACGCTCCCCATCCAACCTGACAGAGCTTGAGAGGATCTGCAGAGAAGAATGGGAGAAACTCCCCAAATACAGGTGTGCCAAGCTTGTAGCGTCATACCCAAGAAGACTCAAGGCTGTGATCGCTGCCAAAGGTGCTTCAACAAAGTACTGATTAAAGGGTCTGAATACTTATGTAAATGTGATATTTATTTTTGATAAATTAGCAAACATTTCAAAAAAACTGTTTTTACTTTGTCATTATGGGGTATTGTTTGTAGATTGATGAGGAGAAAAAATACATTACATTACATTTACATTTTAGTCATTTAGCAGACGCTCTTATCCAGAGCGAAATACAATTTAATCAATTTGAGAATAAAGCTGTAACGTAACAAAATGTGTAAAAAGTGTATATGTATGTGTGTGTATATGTATGTGTGTGTATATGTATGTGTGTGTATATGTATGTGTGTGTGTGTAAGATATGTCACCTTTGTGTCTGATGAGGTATCTGCCCAGCACCATGAGCAGACAGATCAGGATAAAGACAATGACTGCCACCACTCCTCCAATCACAGCATGGTCCACTCCTGAAGAGGTCGACATGGCAGTGGGGTCTGAAAGACAGAGAGCGAGAGAGAGGGAGGGAGAGAGAGCAAGAGAGAAAGAGGGAGAGAGAGAGGGAGAGAGAGTGAGAGAGAACGAGGGAGAGAGCGAGAGAGAGAAAGAACGAGGGAGAGAGAGAGAGAGAGACAAAGAACGAGGGAGAGAGAGAGACAGAGAGCGAGAGAGAGAAAGAGAGAGAGAGAGAGAGAGAGAGAGAGGGGGAGGGAGGGAGGGAGGGAAGGAAGGAAGGAAGGGGAGGGAGGGAGGAGGGAGGGAGGAAAAGAGAGAGAGAGAGAGAGAGAGAGAGAGAGAGAGAGAGAGAGAGAAAAAAAGAGAAAGAGAGAGAAATAGAGCGTGATAGAGAGAGAGAGAGAGAGAGAGAGAGAGAGAGAGAGAGAGAGAGAGAGAGAGAGAGAGAGAGAGAAAAAGAGAAAGAGAGAGAAATAGAGCGTGATAGAGAGAGAGAGAAATAGAGCGTGATAGAGAGAGAGAGAGAGAGAGAGAGAGAGAGAGAGAGAGAGAGAACAGTGTTAGTCTAAAAGATGAAACCTTGGGAAACTAAAACCAAAGCCATGCAAAAGAAAAGAAGCAGTTAATACATCATCAGAATGGAACATTCAAAAGTATAACCGGGACCTTTTTCTAGAAGTCTTTCTCGGTGTGGGCGAGGTTTACTGTACGTTGTGTCTCAAATGGCACCTTATTCCCTATATAGTGCACTACATTTGACCAGAACCCTATGCCACCCTGGTGAAAAGTAGGGCACTATATAGTGAATAGGGTGCCATTTGGGACGCAAACATAATCTACCAGGTTGAGTGCTTAGTGTGTAGGGCTGATCATCTACCTCTAGAAAAGACGATAGCTTACTAAACACCTCTTTAACTTTGCATGGCTTTGGTTCCAGACCCTTATCAAACCCTCCAGACTGTCAAACACATGTAGAAGCATCAAGTACAGAGACACTGAGACACAGAAGGAAGAAACAGAGGATTGTAGTAAAGTGAGTGGTACCATTTCACGACGCCTAGATAATAAACCAAGTCAACCCGCTGCATCTACCCTATTCTCTATGTAGTACACTGCTTTTGACCAGAGGACCCCATAGGCCATTTGGGATGCAACCACAGCCAACAAAGAGCCAAACACAGGACAGGGGAGGAGAAAGGGGTGGCCCTGGCTGGCAGCGTCCGTCAGAGAGAAGAGAGAGAAGTACGGAAGGACACGGCATGGGGGAGGAGGTGAGAGTGAGAGATTGAGAGTGAGAGTGAGAGTGAGAGTGAGAGTGAGAGTAAGAGTGAGAGAGAGAGAGAGAGAGAGAGAGAGAGAGAGAGAGAGAGTCCTTCCTGAGGAGGCAGAATTGTGAATTAGCACATTCATCTATCTGTCAGCACCACCAGGGAAATTAGACAGGGGTTCTCTGCATCCCAAATGCCACCCTATTCCCTATATAGTGCACTACTTTTGACCAGGGCCCATAGTGCTCTAGTCAAAATTAGAACATAATGTAGGGAATAGGGTGGCATTTGGAACACAGAGAGGAACCAAGACAGCAACCCCTGAGCCTTGCACACAGTGTTAGTGTTACTGAGTCCCAGAACTTAAAGGTGCATGTTTATAGGGGGACTATAGGTGTGACAGTGCTTATTTTTCTCCTATTTCACACATGTACAAGTGTGTATTAATATGCATGAGTGAATTTTTTATTTTTTATTTTCATATCCTAATTTCCCTGAGACACCGTCGGAGAGTGGGGTCACAGCCAGGGCCATTATCAACAGTGACCCTAGAGCAATTAGGATTAAGTGCCTTGCTCAAGGGCACATCAACAGATTTGTCACCTTGTCGGCTCAGGGATTCAAACCAGCGACTTTTCGGTTACTGGCCCAACACTCTAATCGCTAGGCTACCTGACGTCTCTGTGTGTGTTTGTGTGTGTGCAGTGGTGGAAAAAAAGTACCCAATTGTCATACTTGAGTAAAAGTAAAGATACCTTAATAGAAAATGACTCAAGTAAAAGTGAAAGTCACCCAGTAAAATCCTACTTGAGTAAAAGTCTAAAAGTATTTGGTTTTAAATATACTTAAGTATCAAAAGTAAATGTATTTGCTAAAATATAGTTAAGTATCAAAAGTAAAAGTATAAATAATTTCACATTCCTTATATTAAGCAAACCAGACGGCATCATTTTTTAAATTGTTTTTATTGACGGATAGCCAGGGGCACACTCCAACACTCATTTACAAACGAAGCATGTGTGACCAGGGATGTTCTCTTGATAAGTGTGTGAATTAGACAATTTTCCTATCTTGCTAAGCACTCCAAATGTAACAAGTACTTTTGGGTGTCAGGGAAAATGTATGGAGTAAAAAGTACATTATTTTCTTTAGGAATGTAGTGAAGTAAAAGTAAAAGTTGTCAAACATATAAATTGTAAAGTAAAGTACAGATACCCCAAAAAAACTACTTTAAAGTAGTACTTTAAAGTATTTTTACTTAAGTACTTTACACCACTGTGTGTGTGTGAGAGAGAGAGAGAGAGAGAGAGAGAGAGAGAGAGAGAGAGAGAGAGAGAGAGAGAGAGAGAGAGAGAGAGAGAGAGAGAGAGAGAGAGAGAGAGGTCAGAAGAAGTAAGAACAATATATTTGTGGGGGAGAGACTGTAGAGTATGAAAGCCTTTATTAGAGTTCAGTTCACACTGTCCCCAGACTACTAGTTTCTCTATTTCAGGCAAAGGAAAATGGACAGACAGACAGACAGAACAAAGGATAGACATACAGACATATTGAGACAGACAGACAGAGAGAGACAGACAGACAGAGAGACAGATTGAGACTGAGACAGACAGGCAGACAGACAGATTGAGACAGACAGACAGGTATACAGACGGACAGATGTCTGTGAAAGAAAATACCTGCAATGTTGTCTGGGCCATCTTCTCAAGAGGATGGATGATGGATGGATGGATGGATGGACAGACGAGTGTAACGGGGTTAGAATGAAGGAGGAGCAGTGGACCAAAGAGGAAGGGAAAAAAGAGAAAACATGATACCAGTGAAGGGGTGGGGTGAACATCCCGTGTAATTCTCCTGTCTTATCTGGTGTCCTGTGTGAATTTAAGTATGCTCCTTCTAATTCTCCCTCTCTCCCACCCCTCCCGGAGGACCAGAGCCCTAGGACCATGCCTCAGGACTACCTGGCCTGATGACTCCTAGCTGTCCCCTCCCCCAATCCTAACCTCAAAGGTAATGCGAAACTGACCCAAGATCAGTGTCTAACCCTACTCCGAAATGCCCTTTGATGAGAGGTCCTGGTCACATGCAACGTCTCCAACCCTCCACAGTAGTCTACTTGTCCTAGAGTGCAGTTGTGGTCCTGTCTGGCTCAGTTGGTAGAGCATGGCGCTTGTGATGCCAGGATTGTGGGTTCAAATCCCGGGGCTACCCACACGTAAAATGTTTGCACGCATGACTAAGTCGCTTTGAATAATAGCTTCTGCTAAATGGCATATATTATATAATTAGGGTCTGTGAATGTGTCATGACGGTACAACTGTGTGTGTGTGTGTATGTGTGTAACATTTACCTGTGAAACTGTAAACTCCATTCAGCCGTATGGTAACTGAGGAGGGAGTGAGGGAGTCGGAGGAGGGAGGAGCGACGGAGGGAGGAGGAGGGGAAGAAGAGGGGGCGGAGGAGTCGGAGGAGGAGGAGGGAGGATGGGGATCGGGAGACATGGAAAGGTCAGGGAAGAGAGAGTTGGAAAGAGAGGTAGATAGAACATTGACAGAAGGAGGAGAGGGAGTGAGAGAAAGAGAGATAGATAGAACATTGACAGCAGGAGGAGACGGAGAGGGAGAAGAGCTAGAGAGGGATGAAGAAGAGGAAGAAGGGGCGATAGTGAGGTCAGATGGGTAAGGGATAGAGAAGGAGAAAATAGTGTGAGGAGAGCTGGCAGGTAGGGACGCGGAGGCAGACCCAGACGGTGTTGACATAGGAGAGAAAGAATCAGGAGAGAGGGAGGGAGTGGGGGAGTCAGAGGTTGGAGAAGAGGAGGGTAGATAGAAAGAGGTAGGGAAGAGGTTGTTTGAATCATCTGTCAGGTCTTGGATAAAGGGGAAGACATGAAGCCCGTGAAGGAATATGGAGAGGTAGTTAGAGGAGTAGAGAGAAAGAAAGGCCAGACGTACAGGATGTGTAGCAAAAAAGTGAAGGAGTGTAGCGTGAGGTGGATGGTGGGATAAAGAGAAATAAACAGAAACGTAAAGAAAATCAGAAAAGAAAGGTGAAAGTAAAAGTAGTAGTATAGACCACACAGCAGAAATAGAAAATGATGAAGCAGACAGAATAAATATATACATCCTGATCCTGGCCTGGACGAGTTGCTTCTCACCCACCTCGCTCTCTCTTTATGGGGTCAGTACCTTGCACCAGCAGCGTGTATTCTCCCTGCATCTTCCCGATGCCGTTGTCAGCCTGACAGAGGTACACGCCGTTGTCCGATTTGTTGAGCATCTCAAAGCGCAGGAAACTACCGTCCACCTTGGCCAGCGGAGGGAGCTCTCCGTCCTTCTTCTGCCACACGTACGAGGTGGGCCTGAGAGAGAGAGAAAGCGAGAGAGAGAGAGAGAGAGAGAGAAAAAAATAGAGAGAAAGAGAGAGAGAGAGAGAGAGAGAAAAAAGAGAGAAAGAGAGAGAGAGAGAGAGAGAGAGAGAGAGAAAAAAAGAGAGAAAGAGAGAGAGAGAGAGAGAGAGAGAGACAGAGAGCGAGAGAGAAAGAGAGAGAGGAGAGAGAGACATACAGACAGACAGACAAAGAGAGAGAGAGAGAGAGAGAGAGGGAGGATGGGGCGTGGAGCGTGAAAGGGGGGTGATAAAGAGAGAGAGAGAGAGAGAGAGACACACACAGACACACAAAAATAGAGAAAGAACGAGAGAGGATAAAGAGAAAATATATTTGATTTTAAAAAATAGAAAGTGTGTAACATGCAGTACGTGCAGCAGAAGTAGAAGAAGTAGTATGGTACAGGAAGTAATGATGTTACTGTAATATGAAGCATGAGTATTATATAACTGGATTTGTTGATGTAATTAATACATTTTAGGGACATATGAATATCTACCGAGTTCATCTTTCTCTCATACTTATCTGTTGCTAAGTCCGCCCTTACATAGAGGGAATAATGTATGGTTCATGTTCGTATATGGATGGATTGAGTTCCAACTGTGCAATAATGTACTATGGCACCAGCATGTAATGCTATCATCTGGGCATAACTGTGTTACAGAATGGACTGAGGTGTATAAATGACTACTAATGCGGAAGTGGTATACAATTGCCAGTACTCCAGGGTCTGCTGATGAAATAGATAGGAACGGAATGGACCGGAATGTTATGGAATGGAATAGAATGTAGTGGAATGGAATGGAATGGCATGGAATGGAATAGAATGTAGTGGAATGGAATGGAATGGCATGGAATGGAATAGAATGTAGTGGAATGGAATGGAATGGCATGGAATGTGATAGTCCTCCAGTACAGGGGGCACATTCCTTTCTCGTCAAGACATTCTCAGAACTTGCTGAGACATGACGGTGCTCACCGGAAACAAGCCCTAAAGCCTAATTGTATTATGCAGTTAAATGTGAAACTTATCAGTGTCAGTTTGTCTGTGAAAGAGAGACGGTGGGTTTCCGAACAGCAGAGATATTGCCATGGTGGCAGTGTTTGATTGACAGCTGAGACCCAGCCTGTATCTGACGGGTCACTTGCCATGGTGGCAGTGTTTGATTGACAGCTGAGACCCAGCCTGTATCTGACGGGTCACTAGTCATTCATCCCAAGGGGCTGTGCTCTCTCTCTCTCTCTCTCTCTCTCTCTCTCTCTCTCTCTCTCTCTCTCTCTCTCCTCTCTCTCTCTCTCTCTCTCTCTCTCTCTCTCTCTCTCTCTCTCTCTCTCTCTCTCTCTCTCTCTCTCTCTCTCTCTCTCTCTCTCTCTCCCACCCACCCACCCACCCACCCACCCACCCACCCACCCACCCACCCACCCACCCAGAGGAGACGGGGATGAGGAGTGAGGAGTAGAAGATGAGGAGTGAGGAGTAGAGGATGAGGAGGGAGATGAGGAGGGAGGAGTAGAGAATGAGGAGGGAGGAGAAGAGGATGAGGAGGGAGGAGAAGAGGATGAAGAGGGAGGAGAAGAGGAGGAGAAGGGAGGAGAAGAGGATGGGGAGGGAGGGAGGAGTAGAGGATGAGGAGTGAGGAGTAGAGGATGAGGAGGGAGGAGTAGAGGATGAGGAGGGAGGAGTAGAGGATGAGGAGGGAGATGAGGAGGGAGGAGTAGAGAATGAGGAGGGAGGAGAAGAGGATGAGGAGGGAGGAGAAGAGGATGAAGAGGGAGGAGAAGAGGAGGAGAAGGGAGGAGAAGAGGATGGGAAGGGAGGAGTAGAGGATGAGGAGGGAGGAGTAGAGGATGAGGAGGGAGGAGTAGAGGATGAGGAGGGAGGAGAAGAGGAGGGAGGAGAAGAGGATGAGGAGGCAGGAGTAGAGGATGAGGGGGAGGAGTAGAGGATGAGGAGGGAGATAAAGAGGATGAGGAGTGAGGAGTAGAGGATGAGGAGGGAGGAGAAGAGGATGACGAGGGAGGAGAAGAGGATGAGGAGGGAGGATGAGGAGGGAGGAGAAGAGGATGAGGAGGGAGGAGTAGAGGATGAGGAGTGAGGAGTAGAGGATGAGGAGGGAGATGAGGAGGGAGGAGTAGAGAATGAGGAGGGAGGAGAAGAGGATGAGGAGGGAGGAGAAGAGGATGAAGAGGGAGGAGAAGAGGAGGAGAAGGGAGGAGAAGAGGATGGGGAGGGAGGGAGGAGTAGAGGATGAGGAGTGAGGAGTAGAGGATGAGGAGGGAGGAGTAGAGGATGAGGAGGGAGGAGTAGAGGATGAGGAGGGAGATGAGGAGGGAGGAGTAGAGAATGAGGAGGGAGGAGAAGAGGATGAGGAGGTAGGAGAAGAGGATGAAGAGGGAGGAGAAGAGGAGGAGAAGGGAGGAGAAGAGGATGGGGAGGGAGGAGTAGAGGATGAGGAGGGAGGAGTAGAGGATGAGGAGGGAGGAGTAGAGGATGAGGAGGGAGGAGAAGAGGAGGGAGGAGAAGATGATGAGGAGGCAGGAGTAGAGGATGAGGGGGAGGAGTAGAGGATGAGGAGGGAGATAAAGAGGATGAGGAGTGAGGAGTAGAGGATGAGGAGGGAGGAGAAGAGGATGACGAGGGAGGAGAAGAGGATGAGGAGGGAGGATGAGGAGGGAGGAGAAGAGGATGAGGAGGGAGGAGTAGAGGATGAGAGGGAGGATGAGGAGGGAGGATGAGGAGGGAGGAGAAGAGGATGAGGAGAAGAGGATGAGGAGGGAGGAATAGAGGATGAGGAGGGAGGAGTAGAGGATGAGGAGGGAGGATGAGGAGGGAGGAGAAGAGGATGAGGAGGGAGGAGAAGAGGATGAGGAGGGAGGAGAAGAGGATGAGGAAGGAGGAGTAGAGGATGAGGAGGGAGGAGAAGGGGATGAGGAGGGAGGAGAAGAGGATGATGAGGGAGGATGAGGAGGGAGGAGAAGAGGGTGAAGAGGGAGGAGAAGAGGATGAGGAGGGAGGATGAGGAGGGAGGTGAAGAGGATGAGGAGGGAGGAGTAGAGGATGAAGAGGGAGGATGAGGAGGGAGGAGAAGAGGATGAGAAGGGAGAAGTAGAGGATGAGGAGGGAGGAGTAGAGGATGAGGAGGGAGGAGTAGAGGATGAGGAGGGAGGAGTAGAGGATGAGGAGGGAGGAGTAGAGGATGAGGAGGGAGGAGTAGAGGATGAGGAGGGAGGAGGAGAAGAGGATGAGGAGGGAGGAGAGGAGGATGAGGAGGGAGGAGGAGAAGAGGATGAGGAGGGAGGATGAGAAGCGGATGAGGAGGGAGGAGAAGAGGATGAGGAGGGAGGAGTAGAGGAGGAGAGGGAGGAGAAGAGGATGAGGAGGGAGGAGAAGAGGATGAGAAGGGAGGAGTAGAGGATGAGGAGGGAGGATGAGAAGCGGATGAGGAGGGAGGAGAAGAGGATGAGGAGGGAGGAGTAGAGGGAGGAGAAGAGGATGAGGAGGGAGGAGAAGAGGATGAGAGGATGAGGAGGGAGGATGAGGAGGGAGGATGAGGAGGGAGGATGAGGAGGGAGGAGAAGAGGATGAGGAGGGAGGAGTAGAGGATGAGGAGGGAGGAGAAGAGGATGAAGAGGGAGGAGAAGAGGATGAGGAGGGAGGAGAAGAGGATGAGGTGGGAGGAGTAGATTATGAGGTGGGAGGAGTAGAGGATGAGGAGGGAGGAGAAGAGGATGATGAGGGAGGTGTAGAGGATGAGGAGGGAGGAGTAGAGGATGAGGAGTGAGGATGAGGAGGGAGGAGGAGAAGAGGATGAGGAGGGAGGAGTAGAGGATGAGGAGGGAGGAGAGGAGGATGAGGAGGGAGGAGTAGAGGATGAGGAGGGAGGAGGAGAAGAGGATGAGGAGGGAGGAGAGGAGGATGAGGAGGGAGGAGGAGAAGAGGATGAGGAGGGAGGAGTAACGGATGAGGAGGGAGGAGAGGAGGATGAGGAGGGAGGAGAAGAGGATGAGGAGGGAGGAGAAGAGGATGAGGTGGGAGGAGTAGATTATGAGGTGGGAGGAGTAGAGGATGAGGAGGGAGGAGAAGAGGATGATGAGGGAGGTGTAGAGGATGAGGAGGGAGGAGTAGAGGATGAGGAGTGAGGATGAGGAGGGAGGAGGAGAAGAGGATGAGGAGGGAGGAGTAGAGGATGATGAGTGAGGATGAGGAGGGAGGAGAAGAGGATGATGAGGGAGGAGTAGAGGATGAGGAGGGAGGAGAAGAGGATGAGGAGGGAGGAGTAGAGGATGAGGAGGGAGGAGTAGAGGATGAGGAGGGAGGAGTAGAGGATGAGGAGGGAGGAGAAGAGGATGATGAGGGAGGAGTAGAGGATGAGGAGGGAGGAGAAGAGGATGAGGAGGGAGGTTCTAATAGTGTTCATCTATAATGCAGTATGGACCCTACAGAGTTTGTTTTGTGTCTGTGTTGTTCATGAGAGTGTATGTAGGGATGTTTGCGTGTGTGTGTGTGTGTGTGTGTGTGTGTGCGCATTCGTGTGTGTGTGTGTGTTTCTTACTTAGGGTTTCCATTGCCCATGCATTGCATAATGAACTTCTCTCCCTCTCTGGGCAGATCACTCTCAGGCTGGATAGTGACGTCTGGGGTGACTGGAGAAAAGACCCAACATACGGTTACATTAAATACAATGGAGAAGATACACACACAAACACATGCACACTCTTACACACAGGTATGAGCAAACTAACATAATAGCCTAACCCAGCTTCTGCCTCTGCATTGCTTGCTCTCTGGCGTTTTAGGCTGGGTATCTGTAAAGCACTCTGTGACGACTGCAGTAGTAAAAAGGGCTTTATAAAATAAATGTGATTGACTGACCCAGATGTAGCACTGACAGTATGGTAAACATACGAGTCCCCTGCAGGTGGCAGTATATGTATGACCAGCAGTAGCAGCAGTACTGCGAGGCAGAGGCATAATTGCATAAGGAGAGTAATTTCTTACAGGCATATATCTCCTTGGATCCTGTTTCCACATTTCCTCTCCTCACCTCGCTTCCCTCCGTCATTTTCAAAAGGAGGCGATGAGAGGATGGGAAGGAAGGAATCCATGAAATCCAACAGCGAAAGGGCCACTGTACAGTTTGACGATGGTATACATGAGGCTGCAGTGGCAGGGCTTGGCCAGTGGGGGGCAGCACTTACACAGGACTCTGATGGGCTGTTCGGTCCTCTTGTCGCCCTGGGTCAGAGAAGGGTGGTCCACAGCACAGGCTATCAGGGTGTTGTCGTCATTACGGCCCACGGTCAGACTCAGCTCACTGATCACTGTGTAGGTGGCTTCACCTGGATTAGTCTCCACCACGTCAGGACGGCCTGTACGTGCATATGCAGACACACACACACGCAGAGACACACACACACACACACACACACAGATAGACGCACACACACATACACACAAATTGTCACCATGGGTTATCGTTTTAACTGTCATTGCGTATAATGATTATATAATACTACCATTGAATGATATAATACTACCACTGTATGACATAAAACTACCACTGTATGGTATAATACTACAATTGTATAAAATAGTATTACTGTACGATATATCACTACCACTGTATGACATACTACTACCACTGTACGATATGATACTACCACTGTGTGATATAATACTACCACTGTATGATATAATACTAACGTTGTATGATATAATACTACCACTGTATGATAATACTACTTTATGATATAATACTACCACTGTATGATATAATACCACCACTGTATGATATAATACTAACGCTGTATTATATAATACTACCACTGTATGAAAAGATGCATGTCATTAATTTCTATTCAAGATACAGAAATATCACTGACTGACTGACTGAGTAATATTTCAGTAATATATTATGGAGGATATTTATCTTTCTCTCTGTCTCACACACACACACTCACACTCACACTCACACTCACACTCACACTCACACTCACACTCACACTCAGGGGCTGGCTACGGTTCAATTCTGGGGATCTACCATAATGATACCATAAATGTTGATTATGCCAGCGTCCTGAATGGCACCCTATTCCCTATATAGTGCACTACTTTTGCCCAGGGTCCATAGGGCTCTGGTCAAAAGTAGTGCACTAAACAATGAATCGGGAGCCATTTGAGATGCAGACATATGAATTCCATCAGCTGACCAATAGCCCTTACCCTTACATAGAGAACAGGAACATTCACATTTAAAACCTCTTCACAGCTCTTAGCCCTCCATTCATTCAGTTAAACCCCCTTCAGCTTCAGTCCTCTTCCTGAATCTCCCAACCATTTCATCATCCTTCTTTTTTTAAGACCCTTCCCTCATAGCCTATATTGTCACTCTCTACGTTCCAAATGTCACCCTATTGCCTATTTAGTGCACTACTTTTGACCAGAGCCCATATGGCTTGAACTGCTTCTGGAGGTTAACTGGTTAAAAGTAGTGCACTAAATGTACCCAGACATTTTCTCTATCTCGTTCTCTTCATATTTCCTCTCCTGTCTCTCTCCTAATACGGCCCTCTCCCTCTTCTCTCTCCCCCTCCCCCTTCCCCTCTATCTCTTCTCTCTCTCCCGCTCTCCCTCTCTCTCCCTCCCCTCTTCTCTCTCCCCCTCTCCCTCCCTCTTCTCTCTCCCCCTCCCATCTTCTCTCTCCCCCTCCCCCTCTCCCTCCCCTCTTCTCTCTCTCTCCCCGCTTCTCTCTCCCCCTCTTTCTCCCTCCCCTCTGAGCCTCTTTAACCTCTGTAAACCCGTCAAAGGAGCAGCAGTGAGTAGCGATCTAT
Source organism: Coregonus clupeaformis (assembly GCF_020615455.1). Lineage (NCBI taxonomy): Eukaryota > Metazoa > Chordata > Actinopteri > Salmoniformes > Salmonidae > Coregonus > Coregonus clupeaformis. The sequence goes on from NC_059212.1 coordinate 54,508,228, forward strand.
GCGCTCATTTCTCTCAGTTAGCTTCTTACAGCACAGCCCTCAATTGCTGTGTCCCAAATGGCCTTATAGGATCTGGCCAAAAGTAGTGCACTACACAGGGAATAGGGTGCTATTTAGGACGCAAACTTTGTATGAGAGGGTGTCATAATAACACATTGACCCATGATGCTCCTCTCCTCAGCCTTTCCTCGTTCCCTTTCTTCAGTTGTAATTCTGGCTGAAGGGCCCAGTGTGTGTGTGATCTGTGTGCAGTGCAGCGCCAGGGCAGCGAGGGCACGGATGCACACACACTTCTGTCACACAGGGTTGAGCTTATAAAGTTTCCAACACCAGGGGGATGCTCTCCTCTCATTAAGACTCCAACACCAGGGGGATGCTCTCCTCTCATTAAGACTCCAACACCAGGGGGATGCTCTCCTCTCATAAAGACTCCAACACCAGGGGGATGCTCTCCTCTCATTAAGACTCCAACACCAGGGGGATGCTCTCCTCTCATTAAGACTCCAACACCAGGGGGATGCTCTCCTCTCATTAAGACTCCAACACCAGGGGGATGCTCTCCTCTCATTAAGACTCCAACACCAGGGGGATGCTCTCCTCACATTAAGACTTCAACACCAGGGGGATGCTCTCCTCTCATTAAGACCAACACCAGGGGGATGCTCTCCTCTCATAAAGACTCCAACACCAGGGGGATGCTCTCCTCTCATTAAGACTCCAACACCAGGGGGATGCTCTCCTCTCATAAAGACTCCAACACCAGGGGGATGCTCTCCTCTCATTAAGACTCCAACACCAGGGGAATGCTCTCCTCTCATAAAGACTCCAACACCAGGGGGATGCTCTCCTCTCATTAAGACTCCAACACCAGGGGGATGCTCTCCTCTCATTAAGACTCCAACACCAGGGGGATGCTCTCCTCTCATAAAGACTCCAACACCAGGGGGATGCTCTCCTCTCATAAAGACTCCAACACCAGGGGGATGCTCTCCTCTCATAAAGACTCCAACACCAGGGGGATGCTCTCCTCTCATTAAGACCAACACCAGGGGGATGCTCTCCTCTCATAAAGACTCCAACACCAGGGGGATGCTCTCCTCTCATTAAGACTCCAACACCAGGGGGATGCTCTCCTCTCATAAAGACTCCAACACCAGGGGGATGCTCTCCTCTCATTAAGACTCCAACACCAGGGGATGCTCTCCCTCTCATTAAGACTCCAACACCAGGGGGATGCTCTCCTCTCATAAAGACTCCAACACCAGGGGGATGCTCTCCTCCATTAAGACTCCAACACCAGGGGGATGCTCTCCTCTCATAAAGACTCCAACACCAGGGGGATGCTCTCCTCTCATTAAGACTCCAACACCAGGGGAATGCTCTCCTCTCATAAAGACTCCAACACCAGGGGGATGCTCTCCTCTCATTAAGACTCCAACACCAGGGGGATGCTCTCCTCTCATTAAGACTCCAACACCAGGGGGATGCTCTCCTCTCATAAAGACTCCAACACCAGGGGGATGCTCTCCTCTCATTAAGACTCCAACACCAGGGGGATGCTCTCCTCTCATTAAGACTCCAACACCAGGGGGATGCTCTCCTCTCATAAAGACTCCAACACCAGGGGGATGCTCTCCACTTCACTATCTGCAGCTCTTCCTCTGTCCTCTCATGGTTTATCAGGAACCAATGTCACTCAATATATCCTAATAGTACATGCTGAGTGCGTCCCAAATGGCACCCAATTCCGTATATAGGGAGCCATTTAGGATAGTTAGTGAGTGAGTCTCTCTCTCTCTCTCTCTCTCTCTCCCTCTCTCCCCCTCCCTCCCTCCCTCCCTCCCTCCCTCCCTCCCCCCTTACCTGTGAGTTCCTCCTGGTCCCTGTACCAGCGTAGTTTGGCGGGGGGCTTGCTCCCGGAGCTGGTGCAGGTGAGGGTGACCTTACCCCCCTCCTGGACGGTGTCTTCATAGCCAGAGATCTGGGGCTTACCAGGGACCCCTGACAGAGAGAGAGAGAGAGAGAGAGATAAAAAGAGACAGAGATATTTGAACTAAGCTCTTGAGGCATTTATTTATAAGTTCGGCTACTGTAAAAATGTATGTACCAATTCCAGATTGCTCCTTTAAAACACAGACATACATACAGACAGAAGACATACAGACAGAACACAGTACAGAATTACACTACAGACATACAGACAGAACACAGGACAGAATTACACTACAGACATACAGACAGAACACAGTTCAGAATTACACTACAGACATACAGACAGAACACAGTACAGAATTACACTACAGACATACAGACAGAACACAGGACAGAATTACACTACAGACATACAGACAGAACACAGTACAGAATTACACTACAGACATACAGACAGAACACAGTACAGAATTACACTACAGACATACAGACAGAACACAGTACAGAATTACACTACAGACATACAGACAGAACACAGTACAGAATTACACTACAGACATACAGACAGAACACAGTACAGAATTACACTACAGACATACAGACAGAACACAGTACAGAATTACACTACAGACATACAGACAGAACACAGTACAGAATTACACTACAGACATACAGACAGAACACAGTACAGAATTACACTACAGACATACAGACAGAACACAGTACAGAATGACACTACAGACATACAGTAGAGACAGAATGGAATCCAACCAGTGGACATACAGAGCCTATAGTCTACACCCCCTTCAACTTTTTTCACATTTTGTTCCGTTACAAAGCGGGATTGAGATAGATTTAATTCAAAAAAAAATTGGGCATTGATCTACACAAAATATATTTTTTTACAAATTAAAAACAATTAAATAACTAAATTACAGTCGTTGCATAAGTATTCACCCCCTTTTTTTAGGCAAGCCTAAATTAGTTCAGAAGTAACGTTTGAGTTAACAAATCCCATAATAAGTTATATGGACTCACTCTGTGTGAAAAAATAGGGGTTGACATGACTTTTTACTAACTAACCCTTCCTTTGTCCCCCATACATACAACATCTGTAAGGTCGATCAGTCAAATATTGAAACACAGATTCAACTACAAAGACCAGGGAGCTTTTCGAAAGCCCAGGAAGAGTAGCCGCTGCCTTGGCAGCAGCTAATGGGGGTATTTAATAAATACATATACAAAATAAAGAAGGGCAGTGATTGGTAGATGGGTAACAATAACAAATCAGACATTAAATATTGATTTAAGCCTGGTCAAGTTAATAATTATACTGTGGATGATGTATTAAACCAGCCAGACACATCATAGATGCAGTCGTCCTTCTGAACTGAGCTGCAGGACAGGAAGGAAACTGCTTAGGGTTGTCACAATGAGGCCATTGGTGATTTTAAAACAGCTACCGAGTTCAATGGCTGTGATGGGAGAAAACTGAGGATGGATCAACAACATTGTAGTGACTCCACAATAATGATCTAAATGACTGAGTGAAAAGAAGAATACAAATATACAGAATCAAAATCTTCATAAACATGAATATACACTATCTGTACAAAAGTATGTGGACACCCCTTCAGATTAGTGGATTCGGCTATTTCAGCCACACCAGATGCTGACAGGTGTATAAAATCGACCACACAGCCATGCAATCTCCATAGCCAAACATTGGCAGTAGTAATGGCCTTACTGAATAGCTCAGTGACTTTCAACATCGTGAAACCGTCATAGGATGCCACCTTTCCAACAACTCAGTTAGTCAAATTTCTGCCCTGCTAGAGCTGCCCCGGTCAACTGTAAGTGCTGTGAAGTGGAAACGTCTAGTAGCAACAGCGGCTCAGCCGTGAAGTGGTAGGCCACACAAGCTCACAGAACAGGACCGCCGAGTGCTGAAGCGTGTAGTGCGTAAAAATCGTCTGTCCTCGGTTGCAACACTCACTGCTGAGTTCCAAACTGCCTCTGGAAGCAAGGTCAGCACAAGAACTGTTCGTATGGAGCTTCATGAAATGGGTTTCCATGGAGTGGTGTAAAGCTCGCCGCCATTGGACTCGGGAGCAGTGGAAAACCTGTTCTCTGGAGTGATGAATCACGCTTCACCATCTGGCAGTCCGACGGAGGAATCTGGGTTTGGCGTATGCCAGGAGAACGATACCTGCCCCAATGCATAGTGTCAACTGTAAAGTTTGGTGGATGAGGAATAATGGTCTGGGGCTGATATTCATGGTTCGGGCTAGGCCCCTTAGTTACAGCATACAATGACATTCTAGACGATTCTGTGCTTTCAACTTTGTGGCAACAGTTTGGGGAACGCCCTTTCCTGTTTCAGCATGACAATGCCCCCGTGCACAAAGCGAGGTCCATATAGAAATGGTTTGTCGAGATCGGTGTGGAAGAACTTGACTGGCCTGCACAGAGCCCTGACCTCAACCCCATCGAACACCTTTGGGATGAATTGGGAACGCCAACTGTTAGCCAGGCCTAATCGCCCAACATCAGTGCCCAATCTCACTAATGCTCTTGTGGCTGAATGGAAGCAAGTCCCCGCAGCAATGTTCCAACATTTAGTCGAAAGCCTTCCCAAAAGAGTGGAGGCTGTTATAGCAGCAAAGTGGGGACCAACTCCATATTAATGCCCATGATTTTGGAATGAGATGTTCGACGAGCAGGTGTCCACATACTTTTGGTCATATAGCGTACCTGGAACCAAAAAGGGTTCTTCAAAAGGGTTCTCCTATGGGGACAGCCAAAGAACCCTTTCTAGATAGCACCTTTGTATAGGCACTGTACAAACAGAAGGTTATACAAACAACAGACAGAATGCAATATTCTGCAATACCTGCAGACATACAGACTAATGCAATGCAGATACAGATACTGTACGCTACCAACACTCAGACAAAGAAATCTACATACAGTACTCCACTACTGTATCTAGCACACATACTGCCGGAAGATCTCTAATTGAATATGTTAATGCATAATACAGAAACACACACATACACGCACACACAAACACAACACATACACACACAACACATACACACACCTAGCACGGTGACGGTGGCGCGGGCAGTGCGGACAGGCATTGTGAAGATAGAGCAGGTGTATTCTCCTTCGTCTGACAGCTGCACGTCTCCGATGGTGATGGACAGCTCTGTGCCTGTAGACCGGTGGAGCTGGATACGGTTATCTCTCAGAGCTGGGCGAGAGAGATGGGAGAGGGGGTAGAGAGGGAGTGGGGGGTGAGAGAGGGAGAGAGAGGGGGGAGGGAGAGAGGGGAAGAGAGGGAGAGAGGGGAAGAGAGGGAGTGGGGGTGGGAGAGGGAGCAAGAGAGGGGGAGGGAGGGAGGGGAGGGAGAGGGAGGAGAGAGGGGGGAGGGGGAGGGTAAGAGAGGGAGTGGGGTGGTGGGAGAGGGAGAGAGAGAGGGGGAGGGAGAGGGAGAGAGAGAGGGGGAGGGAGAGAGGGGAAGGAGAGGGGTAAGAGAGGCAGTGGGGGGAGGAACAGAGGGAGGGAGAGAGGGGGACGGAGAGAGGGGAGGGAGAGGGGAGAGGGGTAAGAGAGGGAGTGGGAGAGAGAAACAGAGAAAGAGAGGAGAAAATGAGGGAGAGGGGGAGAGAGGGGAGGGGACAAGGCCGACAGGGTAGAGGAAAATAGAACAAGGGGGCAGAAGAAGAAGAGATATAAACACTTTGTCATCACCCAGGCAGCGGGGGGAGGGAGGGAGGGAGGCACACAGCCAGCTAAATGGAGCGGTGTTTAGTGTAGGTTATGGGAGGATGATGAAATGGTAGGAAACACAAGTTGTACCTACGCATTATATCTTTGACCTCTATATGTAATCTGATCTGACTGTGTCTGGGCTCATAACTGTCTGTCTGACTCTTAGAACACACACACACACACACACACACACACACACACACACACACACACACACAGTACATACAGTTGAAGTCGGAAGTTTACATACACTTAGGTTGGAGTCATTAAAACTTGTTTTTCAACCACTCCACAAATTTCTTGTTAACAAACTATAGTTTTGGCAAGTCGGTTAGGACATCTACTTTGTGCATGACACAAGTAATTTTTCCATCAATTGTTTACACACATATTATTTCACTTATAATTCACTGTATCACAATTAAAGTGGGTCAAAAGTTTACATACACTAAGTTGACTGTGCCTTTAAACAGCTTGGAAAATTCCAGAAAATGATGTCATGGCTTTAGAAGCTTCTGATATCATTTGAGTCAATTGGAGGTGTACCTGTGGATGTATTTCAAGGCCTACCTTCAAACTCAGTGCCTCTTTGCTTGACATCATGGGAAAATCAAAAGAAATCAGCCAAGACCTCAGAAAACAAAATTGTAGACCTCCACAAGTCTGGTTCATCCTTGGGAGCAATTTCCAAACGCCTGAAGGTACCACGTTCATCTGTACAAACAATAGTACGCAAGTATAAACACCATGGGACCACGCAGCTGTCATACCGCTCAGGAAGGAGACGCGTTCTGTCTCCCAGAGGTGAACGTACTTGGGTGCGAAAAGTGCAAATCAATCCCAGAACAACAGCAAAGGACCATGTGAAGATGCTGGAGGAAACAGGTTCAAAAGTATCTATATCCACAGTAACACGAGTCCTATATCGACATAACCTGAAAGTCCGCTCAGCAAGGAAGAAGCCACTGCTCCAAAACCGCCATAAAAAAGCCAGACCGGTTTGCAACTGCACATGGGGACAAAGATCGTACTTTTTGGAGAAATGTCCTCTGGTCTGATGAAACAAAAATATAACTGTTTGGCCATAATGACCATCGATATGTTTGGAGGAAAAAGGGGGTTGCTTGCAAGCCGAAGAACACCATCCCAACCGTGAAGTACGGGGGTGGCAGCATCATGCTGTGGGGTGCTTTGCTGCAGGAGGGTCTGGTGCACTTCACAATATTGATGGCATCATAAGGAAGGAAAATTATGTGGATATATTGAAGCAACATCTCAAGACATCAGTCAGGAAGTTAAAGCTTGGTCGCAAATGGGTCTTCCAAATGGACAATGACCCCAAGCATACTTCCAACGTTGTGGCAAAATGGCTTAAGGACAACAAAGTCAAGGTATTGGAGTGGCCATCACAAAGCCCTGACCTCAATCCTATAGAAAATGTGTGGGCAGAACTGAAAAGGAGTGTGCGAGCAAGGAGGCCTACAAACCTGACTCAGTTACACCAGCTCTGTCAGGAGGAATGGGCCAAAATTCACCCAACTTATTGTGGGAAGCTTGTGGAAGGCTACCCGAAACCTTTGACCCAAGTTAAACAATTTAAAGGCAATGCTACCAAATACTAATTGAGTGTATGTAAACTTCTGACCCACTGTGAATGTAATGAAAGAAATAAAAGCTGAAATAAATAATTCTCTCTACTATTATTCTGACATTTCACATTCTTAAAATAAAGTGGTGATCCTAACTGACCTAAGACAGGGATTTTTTACTAGGATTAAATGTCAGGAATTGTGAGAAACAGAGAAAAACAGAGTATTTGGCTAAGGTGTATGTCAACTTCCGACTTCAGCTGTAAATACAGTACAGTCGTGGTAGTATTGGTCTTCACAAAGTTTGCTGCTTCAGTGTTTTTAGATATTTTTGTCAGATGTTACTATGGTATACTGAAGTATAATTACAAGCATTCCATAAGTGTCAAAGGCTTTTATTGACAATTACATTAAGTCTAGGCAAAGAGTCAATATTGGCAGTGTTGACCCTTCTTTTTCAAGACCTCTGCAATCTGCCCTGCCATGCTGTCAATTAACTTCTGGGCCACATCCTGACTGATGGCAGCCCATTCTTGCATAATCAATGCTTGGAGTTTGTCAGAATTTGTGTGTTTTTGTTTGTCCACCCGCCTCTTGAGGATTGACCACAAGTTCTCAATGGGATTAAGGTCTGGGGAGTTTCCTGGCCATGGACCCAACATTTCGATTAATTGTTCCCCGAGCCACTTAGTTATCACTTTTGCCGTATGGCAAGGTGCTCCATCATGCTGGAAAGGCATTGTTCGTCACCAAACTGTTCTTGGATGGTTGAGAGAAGTTGCTCTCGGAGGATGTGTTGGTACCATTCTTTATTCATGGCTGTGTTCTTAGGCAAAATTGTGAGTGAGACCAATCCGTTGGCTGAGAAGCAACCCCACACATGAATGGTCTCAGGATGCTTTACTGTTGGCATGACACAGGACTGATGGTAGCGCTCACCTTGTCTTCTCCGGACAAGCTTTTTTCCGGATGCCCCAAACAATCGGAAAGGGGATTCATCTGAGAAAATGACTTTACCCCAGTCCTCAGCAGTCCAATCCCTGTACCTTTTGCAGAATATCAGTCTGTCCCTGATGTTTTTCCTGGAGAGAAGTGGCCTCCAGGACATCCTCCAAAAGTATTCGCCTCACTGTGCGTGCAGATGCACACACCTGCCTGCTGCCATTCCTGAGCAAGCTCTGCACTGGTGGTGCCCCGATCCCGCAGCTGAATCAACTTTAGGAGACGGTCCTGGCGCTTACTGGACTTTCTTGGGCGCCCTGAAGCCTTCTTCACAACAATTGAACCTCTCTCCTTGAAGTTCTTGATGATCCGATAAATGGTTGATTTAGGTGCAATCTTACTAGCAGCAATATCCTTGCCTGTGAAGCCCTTTTTGTGCAAAGCAATGATGACGGCACGTGTTTCCTTGCAGATAACCATGGTTAACAGAGGAAGAACAATGATTTCAAGCACCACCCTCCTTTTAAAGCTTCAAGTCTGTTATTCTAACTCAATCAGCATGACAGAGTGATCTCCAGCCTTGTCCTCGTCAACACTCTTACCTGTGTTAATGAGAGAATCACTGACATGATGTCAGCTGGTCCTTTTGTAGCAGGGCTGAAATGCAGTGGAAATGTTTTTGGGGGATTAAGCTCATTTTCATGGCAAAGAGGGACTTTGCAATTAATTGCAATTCATCTGATCACTCTTCATAACATTCTGGAGTATATGCAAATTGCCATCATAAAAACTGAGGCAGCAGACTTTGTGAAAATTAATATTTGTGTCATTCTTAAAACCTTTGACCACGACTGTCCATACATCCCTTTCATATGTTCTGTCTCTCACAATCCTCTTCTCTCTTCTCTCCATCCTCTTCTCTCTCTCTCCCTCCTCTTCTCTCTTCTCTCTCCCTCCTCTTCTCTCTTCTCTCTCCCTACTCCTCTTCTCTCTCCCTACTCCTCTTCTCTCCCTCCCTCCTCTTCTCTCTCTCTCTCTCTCTCTCTCTCTCTCTCCCTCCCTCTTCTCTCTCTCTCTCCCTCTTCTCTCTCTCGGACTCTCTGTCTTTCTGTGTGTGTGTGTGTATCTGTCTAAGATGCAGACGTGTGTGTGTGTGTGTGTGTGTGTCTGACTTCCTCTGTGTGTGTGTGTGTTTGTGTGTGTGTGTGTGTCTGTCTCCCTCTCTCTCTTTCAAATGCAATATGCTTTAATGGCATGAATGACAAGGTCAACGTTGCCAAAGCGAAGTGATTAGAATTATATTGTCATTAAAGTGATACACATAACAAAAACTCTCTCTCTGTAGCATGCCTCTCTCTCTGTCTCTGTGTCTCTCTGCATAGCATGCCTCTCTCTCTGTGTGTCTCTGTGTCTCTCTCTGCATAGCATGCCTCTCTCTCTGTGTCTCTGTGTCTCTCTCTGCATAGCATGCCTCTCTCTGTGTGTCTCTGTGTCTCTCTCTGCATAGCATGCCTCTCTCTCTGTGTCTCTCTGTCTCTCTCTGCATAGCATGCCTCTCTCTCTGTCTCTGTGTCTCTCTGCATAGCATGCCTCTCTCTCTGTCTCTGTGTCTCTCTGCATAGCATGCCTCTCTCTCTGTCTCTGTGTCTCTCTGCATAGCATGCCTCTCTCTCTGTCTCTATGTCTCTCTCTGTAGCATGCCTCTCTCTCTGTCTCTCTGTCTCTCTCTGTAGCATGCCTCTCTCTCTGTCTCTATGTCTCTCTCTGTAGCATGCCTCTCTCTGTGTGTCTCTGTGTCTCTCTCTGCATAGCATGCCTCTCTCTCTCTCTGTCTCTGTGTCTCTCTCTGCATAGCATGCCTCTCTCTCTGTCTCTATGTCTCTCTCTGTAGCATGCCTCTCTCTCTGTCTCTCTGTAGCATGCCTCTCTCTCTGTCTCTATGTCTCTCTCTGTAGCATGCCTCTCTCTGTGTGTCTCTGTGTCTCTCTCTGCATAGCATGCCTCTCTCTCTGTCTCTATGTCTCTCTCTGTAGCATGCCTCTCTCTCTCTCTGTCTCTGTGTCTCTCTGCATAGCATGCCTCTCTCTGTGTGTCTCTCTGCATAGCATGCCTCTCTCTCTGTCTCTATGTCTCTCTCTGTAGCATGCCTCTCTCTCTGTCTCTCTGTCTCTCTCTGCATAGCATGCCTCTCTCTCTCTCTGTCTCTGTGTCTCTCTGCATAGCATGCCTCTCTCTCTGTCTCTATGTCTCTCTCTGTAGCATGCCTCTCTCTCTGTCTCTCTGTCTCTCTCTGCATAGCATGCCTCTCTCTCTGTCTCTATGTCTCTCTCTCTGTAGCATGCCTCTCTCTCTGTCTCTCTGTCTCTCTCTGCATAGCATGCCTCTCTCTCTGTCTCTCTGTCTGTGTCTCTCTCTGCATAGCATGCCTCTCTCTCTCTCTGTCTGTGTCTCTCTCTGCATAGCATGCCTCTCTCTCTGTCTCTCTGTCTCTCTCTGCATAGCATGCCTCTCTCTCTCTCTGTCTCTGTGTCTCTCTGCATAGCATGCCTCTCTCTGTGTGTCTCTGTGTCTCTCTCTGCATAGCATGCCTCTCTCTCTGTCTCTATGTCTCTCTCTGTAGCATGCCTCTCTCTCTGTCTCTCTGTCTCTCTCTGCATAGCATGCCTCTCTCTCTCTCTCTCTGTCTATGTGTCTCTCTCTGTAGCATGCCTCTCTCGCAATTCAATTTCAATTTAAGGGGTTTTATTGGCATGGGAAACATACGTTTACATTGCCAAAGCAAGTGAAATAGATAATAAACAACAGTGAAATAAACAATACAAAAATGAACAGTAAACATTACACTCACAAATTTCAAAAATAATTAAGACATTTCAAATGTCATATTATGTCTATATACAGTGCAAATAGTTAAAGTACAAAAGGGAAAATAAATATAAATATGGGTTGTATTTGTTCTTCACTGGTTGCTCTTTTCTTGTGGCAACAGGTCACAAATCTTGCTGCTGTGATGGCACACTGTGGTATTTCACCCAATAGATACGGGAGTTTATTAAAATTGGATTTGTTTTTGAATTCTTTGTGGGTCTGTGTAATCTGAGGGAAATAGGTGTCTCTAATATGGTCATACATTTGGCAGGAGGTTAGGAAGTGAAGCTCAGTTTCCACCTCATTTTGTGGGCAGTGTGCACATAGCCTGTCTTCTCGAGAGCCAGGTCTACCTACGGCGGCCTCTCTCCCCCTGCTCGCTCTCTTTGCATAGCATGCCTCTCTCTCTCTGTCTCTGTTTCTCTTTCTCTCTTCATAGCATGCCTAGCTCTGCCAGTGTCTGTGTGTCTGCAAAGTATGCCTAACATCCCAGCTGCCTGTCTGTGTCTCTGCCAGTGCTTTCTCTTCATGGTTTATCAGTAACCAAGGTCCGTTCATTTGTCTTCATGGTTTATCAGTAACCAAGGTCCGTTCATGTGTCTTCATGGTTTATCAGTAACCAAGCTCCGTTCATGTGTCTTCATGTAGCTCCTGTGTGCTCCCCTGTGCCCTCTGAACACTATCCTAAATCTGTCTCCCTAATTCCTCTCTCTCTCTCTCTCTCTCTCTCTCTTATTGTTAACTGAAAGAGGCTTTATTGGGATTAATGTGATTCGTGAGAGCAGAATATTGTATTTCAGAAACAATGACAGCTACGTCTACTTCCACAGTATTGTTATTGATCTAGCCCTGAAAATAATGTAGGCTACAAGTACATACCACGGTTAGGGCTGGCACAATTACTGTATAATCGTGTAACCAAGGGTTACGGATGAAGACAGTCGTGAAAATAAAATAACCGTCGTAATGAACAGCTGGCTGAAGACGGAACGGCCGGGCATTCGTGCGGTTGAGTCCGTTTCGGCGGTAACATGGACTCTTTACAACAAGTCCAAGTGCCACCCACCAAAAATGTGTTGTTCCGTGTTCCATACGTTGCTTTCTGCAAGCATGAACAATGGAACGTGTGTAACAATTGTAACCAAGATGTAACGTAGCAACCTCATAATGTTGCTAGGGGAAATTACCCAAAATGAGCTATGATTTTGAAAATGTTACTTTTGATTTATAATATTTAATTAATGTGCAACTTTTACGTGTTCATAAAATTATCTACGTAATGATGTTGAAACATTGCGTTTCCGTTTCCTTGGTCACAAAACACCTTTTCTGAAGCCTTTTTTGGTGGGTGGCCCTTGGACTAAACGTGATGAAACTGTGTTGCTCCTTGCTGAAACAAGCAGGGTGTTGTAGCAGTCGGGAGGAGAGGAGAAAATGTGTCTTTAAAAAACAAAACAATCAAACCATTATAACGGAGACCGCAGTCATTTGGCTGACCAATAACCGTCATCCAAAATTCCATGACGGTCACAGCCCTAACCACGGTACCATGGCAACAATGACATAATTTAAAGGCATTGGTCAGGGAGGTGACCAAGAACCCGATGGTCACTCTGACAGAGCTCCAGAGTTCCTCTGTGGAGATGGTTGTCCTTCTGGAAGGTTCTCCCATCTCTGCAGCACTCCACCAATCCGGCCTTTATGGTAGAGTGGCCAAACGGAAGCCACTCCTCAGTAAAAGGCACATGACAGCCCGCTTGGAGTTTGCCAAAAGGCCTAATAGACTCTCAGACCATGAGAAACAAGATTCTCTGGTCTGATGAAACCAAGATTGAACTCTTTGGCCTGAATGCCAAGCGTCACGTCTGGAGGAAACCTGGCACCATCCCTTCGGTAAGCATAGTGGTAGCAGCATCATGCTGTGGGGATGTCTTTCAGCGGCAGGGACCCTAAGCACACAGCCAAGACAACGCAGGAGTGGCTTCGGGACAAGTCTCTGAATGTCCTTGAGTGGCCCAGCCACCTGATCGTACATCTCTGGAGAGACCTGAAAATAGCTGTGCAGTGACGCTCCCTATCCAACATGACAGAGCTTGAGAGGATTGGCAGAGAATGGGAGAAACTCCCCAAATACAGGTGTGCCAAACTTGTAGCATCATACCCAAGAAGACTTGAGGCTGTAATCGCTGCCAAAGGTGCTTCAACAAAGTACAGAGTAAAGGGTCTGAATACTTATGTAAATGTCATATTTCAGTTGTTGTTTTTAATACATTTGCAGATATTTCTAAAAACCTGTTTTTGCTTTGTCATTATGGAGTATTGTGTGCTGATTGAAGAGGGGAAAAAACTATTTAATAAATGTTTGAATAAGGCTGTAACGTAACAACATTTCAAGGGGTCTGAATACTTTCCGAATGCACTGTAAAGTATTTGAAATCATTTCAAATAGTATTTGAACCCAGGTGTGACTACTGTACTAATGTCCTGGTGGAAGATAGGGTCTGGAGTCTGGAGCTTGGCCTATTTGGCACAGTGACAGTGTGTGTGTGTGTGTGTGTGTGTGTGTGTGTGTGTGTGTGTGTGTGTGTGTGTGTGTGTGTGTGTGTGTGTGTGTGTGTGTGTGTGTGTGTGTTTCAAGTTTAAAATTGTATTAGTTGTCCTTTCAGGATACAGTGAGGGAAAAAAGTATTTGATCCCCTGCTGATTTTGTACGTTTACCCACTGACAAAGAAATTATCTTAATGGTAGGTTTATTTGAACAGTGAGAGACAGAATAACAACAACAAAATCCAGAAAAACGCATGTCAAAAATGTTATAAATTGATTTGCATTTTAATGAGGGAAATAAGTATTTGACCCCCTCTCAATCAGAAAGATTTCTGGCTCCCAGGTGTCTTTTATACAGGTAACGAGCTGAGATTAGGAGCACACTCTTAAAGGGATTGCTCCTAATCTCAGTTTGTTACCTGTATAAAATACACCTGTCCACAGAAGCAATCAATCAATCAGATTCCAAACTCTCCACCATGGCCAAGACCAAAGAGCTCTCCAAGGATGTCAGGGACAAGATTGTAGACCTACACAAGGCTGGAATGGGCTACAAGACCATCGCCAAGCAGCTTGGTGAGAAGATGACAACAGTTGGTGCGATTATTCGCAAATGGAAGAAACACAAAATAACTGTCAATCTCCCTCTGCCTGGGCCTCCATGCAAGATCTCACCTCGTGGAGTTGCAATAATCATGAGAACGGTGAGGAATCAGCCCAGAACTACACGGGAGGATCTGGTCAATGATCTCAAGGCAGCTGGGACCATAGTCACCAAGAAAACAATTGGTAACACACTACGCCGTGTAGGACTGAAATCCTGCAGCGCCCGCAAGGTCCCCCTGCTCAAGAAAGCACATATACATGCCCGTTTGCCAATGAACATCTGAATGATTCAGAGGAGAACTGGGTGAAAGTGTTGTGGTCAGATGAGACCAAAATGGAGCTCTTTGGCATCAACTCAACTCGCCGTGTTTGGAGGAGGAGGAATGCTGCCTATGACCCCAAGAACACCATCCCCACCGTCAAACATGGAGGTGGAAACATTATGCTTTGGGGGTGTTTTTCTGCTAATGGGACAGGCCAACTTCACCACATCAAAAGGGACGATGGACGGGGCCATGTACCGTCAAATCTTGGGTGAGAACCTCCTTCCCTTAGCCAGGGCATTGAAAATGGGTCGTGGATGGGTATTCCAGCATGACAATGACCCAAAACACACGGCCAAGGCAACATAGGAGGGGCTCAAGAAGAAGCACATTAAGGTCCTGGAGTGGCCTAGCCAGTCTCCAGACCTTAATCCCATAGAAAATCTGTAGAGGGAGCTGAAGGTTCGAGTTGCCAAACGTCAGCCTCGAAACCTTAATGACTTGGAGAAGATCTGCAAAGAGGAGTGGGACAAAATCCCTCCTGAGATGTGTGCAAACCTGGTGGCCAACTACAAGAAACTTCTGACCTCTGTGATTGCCAACAAGGGTGCACCAAGTACTAAGTCATGTTTTGCAGAGGGGCGAAATACTTATTTCCCTCATTAAAATGCAAATCAATTTATAACATTTTTGACAAGCGTTTTTCTGGATTTTGTTGTTGTTATTTTGTCTTTCACTGTTCAAATAAACATACCATTAAAATTATAGACTGATAATTTCTTTGTCAGTGGGCAAACGTACAAAATCAGCAGGGGATCAAATACTTTTTTCCCCTCACTGTACACATGGTTTACACCGTCCAACAAAATGCTTACTTGCAGGTTCCTTCTGGACAATGCAACAACAATAAGAAATAATAAAATATAAGAATACGAACATAAAGTAAATGGCTCAGTAGAATAGAATAAACATTTTAGCATAAGTATAGTACAGGAAGGCACAATTTATTAAGTTTATATACTTTTAATTTATTGGTTTTAGATCATAACAGAATCACAACAAATTATATATACATCCCCCATTGTTGACCCTAAGAAATAATAATAATAATAATAATAATAACAGTAATAATAATAGTAATAATATTAGTAATAGTAATCATAGTAATAGTAATAATGATAATAATAATAATAATAATAGTAATAATAGTAATAGTAATAATAATAGTAATAATAATAATAGTAATATCTACATCCTGTGTTTGGCGTTGGCTTGGACATGCCCCTGAAGTGCTATTGTATTTATTATCTGTTGGTTAAATCTCCTGGTGTTTTGTTGGCATCCTGGCATCCCCTATAGACATTGTGTTTTCACCATCTTTTCGTGCATGGCTCACCCATGCACACACAAACGCAGATACGCATACATACGCACACTTGTATGCGACTTACAGTTAGTGAGTGCATACATTTTTCATACTGGCCCCCCGTGGGAAACGAACCCACAACCCTGGCGTTGCAAGCGCCATGCTCTACCAACTGAGCTACAGGGGACCTACCACACCCGTCCGTTTAAAACATGTTCATTTTATCTCCTGTTAGGGCTTATAAATATTTCATACTATAAATGTCTTTATTTTTTTCTCCTCTCTTTTTTATAATCGTATCTCAAAGAGAGTCATTTGGTTTCTTATTCTATAAGTCATTTCCATACTATAGATTTCATTCATTGTTTCTTTCCAGTTGCTTATTTGTGGTGCCAGCGGTTTAAGCCAGCTTTTAGTTATCGGTTTGTGCTGTTAAATCTCAGAATTCTGAAGAGGTACTTATCAGAGTCAAGGAGCATGAGGGGTTCTCTGGATTTAGAGAAAGCGAACATTCTAACGTATCATCCAATACTCTGTATACTTCGATCCAGAAATGATTGAGGACTGAGCAGGAATATAATATGTGAGTATGCTTAGCGCTGCTGTCCCCATAGTTACGCCAGCAACTTGGTGTGATGTCACGGTTGTATTTTGATTATATATTATAGGAGTTGTAAAACATCTTGACTGAATTTGGAGAGTTGGTTGTCTTGGACGTGTTTCTAGATGTGTCCTCCCAATCCTCTTGGGTTATTGCTATTTGCAGCTCATCTTCCCAATTGGTTACAGCTATAATATTCTCATATTTTTGTTTCTTCTACGATAATTCTGTATATGTGCCCCAGCACATTTTTTTGCATTTACCTTGTTATACGTATTTTGCTATATATCTAATTAAGGGATGTATATCACCAAGCGTTTTATTAGGTCCCAGTGCTTTAGTAATATACAGTAGCTTCTTACTTGTAAATAATTGTAAAACAGAGTTCTGAAGGTTGTACTTTTTTTTTTTATAGATTCTCAAATGTATCTATCCCCTTGTCTGTGAACATCTGATGATACCTGCTCAGTCCTTTTTCAGACCATCATTTAAATGTATCACCAATCATACTTGGCTTAAAGTCGCTGTCCATTACAATTTCTCGCAGGTAGATAGATCAGGTCTGTTTGGATGCATTTTGTTTTGGTGATCTTTGTCCAGACCGTTATGGTGTTAAATGTACTCAGTAGTTTGTCACACTGTTTAAAAATGTTTGGAGTTATTGGTTGATTCTGGAACAGGAATACAAATCTTCGGAGGACATTCATTTGAATAGTTTAAATTCTTCCTGTTATTGTTAAAATATACTAATTTCCATCTTTGTAAATCCTGCAAAAGCTGGTTTTCCAATGTTCCAAAGTTATAATGATTTAGTGTTGTCAGATCTTGGGGGATAGTAATACCTAAGTATTTCAATTTATTTTGATCCCGTTTAAGTTCAAACTTAGTTTGGATGTCTTTGGATATTGATTGGCCTACCGTCATAGCTCTTCCTCCCGGGGAAGGACTGGCCATTCCATGATCTCACCATCACGGTTGACAACTCCGTTGTGTCCTCCTCCCAGAGTGCGAAGAGCCTTGGCGTGACCCTGGACAACACCCTGTCGTTCTCCGCTAACATCAAGGCGGTGACCCGATCCTGTAGGTTCATGCTCTACAACATTCGGAGAGTACGACCCTGCCTTACACAGGAAGCAGCACAGGTCCTAATCCAGGCACTTGTCATCTCCCGTCTGGATTACTGCAACTCGCTGTTGGCTGGGCTCCCTGCCTGTGCCATTAAACCCCTACAACTCATCCAGAATGCCGCAGCCAGTCTGGTGTTCAACCTTCCCAAGTTCTCTCACGTCACCCCGCTCCTCCGCACACTCCACTGGCTTCCAGTTGAAGCTCGCATCTGCTACAAGACCATGGTGCTTGCCTACGGAGCTGTGAGGGGAACGGCACCTCCGTACCTTCAGGCTCTGATCAGTCCCTACACCCAAACGAGGGCACTACGTTCATCCACCTCTGGCCTGCTGGCTCCCCTACCTCTGCGGAAGCACAGTTCCCGCTCAGCCCAGTCAAAACTGTTCGTTGCTCCAATGGTGGAACAAGCTCCCTCACAACGCCAGGACAGCGGAGTCACTCACCACCTTCCGGAGACACTTGAAACCCCACCTCTTTAAGGAATACCTGGGATAGGATAAAGTAATCCTTCTACCCCCCCTTACCCCACCCCAAAGAAAAAAAAATAATATATATATATATTGTGATGTCACGAGAGGCTGTGTCCTGGAGGGACGTTACATCCCCCTGAGGTGGCTGCAAACCCAGACAGCTATGGCTCCATCTGCTGGTATGGTCGGGAACTCCACCCCTCTATGGCCAATCTTCCCACGCAGCTGAAACAAATCAGGAGCTGATGAGCTGAAGGTTTGGGGAAGGGAAGAGACACACTGAGGGAGTGTGTGGGGGGGTGAAGAGACACAGTCTCCAACCTGGGCTCTCTGGAGGACAAGAGTGCTGCACGTCCACTTCCATGAGGAATATAAGGATTTGGAGATACTTACCTTTGGGAAATACTCACCTTTGGATATATGCACCTGTGGAAATACGTGAGAGACATTTGGAAGGACTTTTTGCTGGGTTGGCCACTAGCTGCAACGTGGACTACAGTAAGGCTGGGGAAAAGTTATCTGAGCGAGTGAGAATTATGATTTTGGATGTGGAAGAGACATCCCTGAACTGTTAACCCTTAAAGAGCCACAAGAGAACAGAATTTTGTTATGTTTTCGTTAATTTCCCACGACCTATAATAAAATCCTTGTTTTGTTTGAACCTTGTCTCCTGGCACTACTTGAGCAATCCCGCTGAAAGCTGTGTAGCCTCTCGTGACGTCACAGATGGTGGAGAATACAGGCACGCTCAAGCGTTAATAGTGCATGTCAGAGGAGGATACCGAAGGTTTGATCACCCAGTTTTCCAAGTTGGCCGTAGGCTCCCCGCGACTGAAATGGAGGACATATTGAAAGCCCTTGTTGCTGGCCAGCAAGCCCAGATGCAAGCAAACGTGGCTCTCTTGGAGGAGCAAAAGAAAGCCAACCTTCTGAAGGCAGAGGAATTGCAGTTGCAGAGACAGAGGGTTGTCCAAAATACCCGCCCAATAAAGGCAAGTGACTTTATATCTAAGATGGGAGCTACCGATGACATTGAGGCATACCTGCATGCATTTGAGGCCACGGCCACTAGGGAAGCCTGGCCCAAGCAACAGTGGGTTGGTCTGTTAGCCCCCTTTCTAACCGGGGAATCGCTGAATGCTGTCCGGGACCTGGGCCCTGACCAGGTTACTGACTATGATGCCCCTGAAGTCTGAGATCCTCAGCAGATATGGACTCACAAAGTTTGGCATGGCCCAGCGCTTTCACAGCTGGACCTTCCAACCAGACCAACCTCCTCGGGCGCAGATGCATGAACTTGTCCGAATCGCAAGGAAATGGCTGGATCCGCAGAGGAATACAGCAGCGGCGGTGGTGGAGGCCGTTGTGGTGGATCGTTACCTACGCGCCCTGCCTTATGAGGCAAAACGGTTCATCAGTCAACAGGCCTTGACCACGGCTGATCTGACCGTGGAAGCTGTGGAAAAGTACCAGGCCACAGCGGAGATGCTGAATGCTTCCCGAAAAGACCCCAGGAGTGCGGCCCCACCACAAATGGGAAGAACCCGTCCAAAGGACCCCCAAGGTCTCGAACCCAGCCACGTCAGGACTTATCCCGGCTCCAGGGGGAGCCAGAAACCAGGCGGGTCCAAGAAGAGTACACCAGGAGGGGGAAACTCGACAGTGTTACCGGTGTGGGGAGATGGGACATATCTCCTGGCAGTGTGGGAAACCAGCCGATGAACCTATGCCCACTGCGGAGTCCTCCAGCTCAGCACCCACACACCGTGTTGCCTCGCTCTTGGGAGTCGTAGATGGCGGCCCAGATCGACCCCCCACCTGCCCGGTAACTGTGAATCACCATGATGTGGAGGCCTTACTGGATTCTGGTAGCCGTGCCACCCTGGTGCGTAAGGATTTGGTGGGCCCAACGTGTCTGACCCCGGGGAAAGTCCTCCCAGTTTCCTGTGTCCATGGGGACACCAGAGAATACCCCATTACTGAACTTACAATGACCAGCACACGGGGAACCATACACACGACGGCGGGGGTGGTTGATTCCCTCCCCGTCCCTGTCCTAATTGGACGAGACTGCCCAGCCTTTTACCCACTCTGGAGAGAGTCTCAGGAGAGGATAACCCGAGTACCTCGGAAACGGAGAGGCAAGACTCATCCTGGGAAGGCTCCGGTGCAATCCTCCGAGTTACTCACTCCCGCCCGGGCTCTGATAGGGATGGCAGGTGCCCAGACCGACACAGAGACGGAGCTACAGAATCTGGACAAAGAACTGTCTGGTCTGAAGGGGACCGCTGAGAGGTATCGTTTGTTAAAGCAACAGTTAGACATGAAGACAGAAGAGTTAGATATCCTCCAGGCTAAACTCCAACAGAGCTCCTTCCCTAAGCAACAGGAGGAGCTGGAGAGGCTGCGCAGGACCATCGAGGAGTGTGAGGAGACCCTGCGCAGTAGTAAGGAGGTCCAGAAGAAGGCAGAGGAGAAGTACAAGGTGTTGGAGAACAAGATGAAGAATGCGGAGGCAGAGAGAGAGAAGGAACTGAAAGCTGCTCAACAGAAGCTAAACTCTGCTAAAACCAAGGCTGATGCGTTCAGTAAGAAACTCAAGGAGAGACAACAGGAGGCTGAGTCCCTGGTCCTAGAGTTGGAGGAGTTGAAGAGAGAGCAGTCTGGCAAGCACCACGGCAATGCGGACGCCCTCTCCCGGCGTGATGCCTTCTTCGCTGCCTTTACCCCGACGAGGACGTCGGTCCCGAGGAGGGGGATGTGTGATGTCACGAGAGGCTGTGTCCTGGAGGGACGTTACATCCCCCTGAGGTGGCTGCAAACCCAGACAGCTATGGCTCCATCTGCTGGTATGGTCGGGAACTCCACCCCTCTATGGCCAATCTTCCCACGCAGCTGAAACAAATCAGGAGCTGATGAGCTGAAGGTTTGGGGAAGGGAAGAGACACACTGAGGGAGTGTGTGGGGGGTGAAGAGACACAGTCTCCAACCTGGGCTCTCTGGAGGACAAGAGTGCTGCACGTCCACTTCCATGAGGAATATAAGGATTTGGAGATACTTACCTTTGGGAAATACTCACCTTTGGATATATGCACCTGTGGAAATACGTGAGAGACATTTGGAAGGACTTTTTGCTGGGTTGGCCACTAGCTGCAACGTGGACTACAGTAAGGCTGGGGAAAAGTTATCTGAGCGAGTGAGAATTATGATTTTGGATGTGGAAGAGACATCCCTGAACTGTTAACCCTTAAAGAGCCACAAGAGAACAGAATTTTGTTATGTTTTCGTTAATTTCCCACGACCTATAATAAAATCCTTGTTTTGTTTGAACCTTGTCTCCTGGCACTACTTGAGCAATCCCGCTGAAAGCTGTGTAGCCTCTCGTGACGTCACAATATATTGTAAAGTGGTTATCCCACTGGCTATAAGGTGAATGCACCAATTTGTAAGTCGCTCTGGATAAGAGCGTCTGCTAAATGACGTAAATGTAAATGTAATAGCTTCTGATTTCCCTGTATTTAGTCTGTACCCAGACATGACACTGGATTGTTTTATTTCATCCATAACTGACTGAGGTGTGTTTGTTAAGTAGAGAATCAAGTCGTCTGCATTCATTGCTAATTTGTGTTCTTCCTGATTGATCTGTAGACCTTGCATTTTCTGATTATTTCTTACATTTTCAGCTAACGGTTTCATACTTAAAATGAAGATTAAAGGTGACAGAGGATCACCCCGTCTTGTCCCCCTTCGGAGGTCAAATGAGTGCGATAGTGTACCATTTACCCTTATTCTGGCATTTGGTGTTTTATACATCATTTACAGCCAGCTCAAGAAAGTTTCACAAAAGTTAAATGTTTTACGTTTTTCAAAGATGAAAGGCCATAACACCCTTTCAAAGGCTTTCTCTGCATCTAAGGTTAGCATCGGCAGTTTATGTTTTTTCTTGAGAGCGTCTTTCCATTACATTAAACGTTTGCCTGACATTATTGCTCAAGAGTCTGTTTGGTCAGAGTTTATGATATCTGGGATTATATTACTTAATCTATTTCCAATAATTGATATAAGCAATTTTTGGTCGCCGTTCAGCAACGACATTGGTAGATACAATGCACATTCTGCTGGATCTTTACCTTCTTTATCAATAACGGTAATAATAGATGAGTTCTAGGTTGGTGCCTCCTCTCTGTTGTTGAGAGCCCAGTTGAGGGCTTTACATAAGAAAGGTACTTGTTTGTATTCCTTATAGAATTCATTAGTGTATCCATCGCTACCTGGACATTTCTCATTTTTTGTTTTTGGATCAGTTTTTCTTCAGTTATTGGTTTAATTAACTTTGCATTTTGTTCATCTGTCACTTCAGGTAGTTACATTTTTTCTAAGTATTCTTTTTATTTTCTCTATGTTAGATTCTTGTACCTCTGGAGTATAGAGTTTTTGGTAATATTTGGGAAATGTATTAGCTATTTCGGTTCTTTTGGTAAGGATTTCTGAGTTGTTATCTTTAATTCCTGGTATGTTGGCCCTTTTACTTCGTTTTCTCAGTCTAAATGCAAGTAATTTCTGGGCCTTTGGGCCACTATTGTAATATTTCTGTTTAGTAAATATCAATTTTCTATATTTTCTATATTGTCCAAGTTAATTTGATCTAGGCGTTTTTATTTTATTTTGTTTAATATCAGTCAGTTTCCATTATTTTTATGTTCACTTTGAAGCCTATTCAAGGTCTTTTGTAGTTCTCATTTTTCTTTATCTTTAAAAAAAAAATTTTTAAGCATATGTTATTATCTCACCTCGAAGCACTGCTTTGGCCCCTTCACATACCATTATAGGGGAGACCTCGTCATAATCATTAAACTCCAGATATTGCTTCAGTGTTGCCCTGATTCTATTCTTAAATTCAATGCAATGTAGAAGTGAATTATTTAATCTCCAAACTGTGGAGCCTTTCTCTAGTTCCATATTTATGTTCATATTTAGCATGATGTCACGACTTCCTCCGAAGCTGCCTCCCCTCCTTGTTCGGGCAGGCTTCGGCGTTCGTCGTCACCGGCCTTCTAGTCACGACCGCTCCATATCTCATCATTCCATTTGTCTTGTCTTGTCAATTACACACACACCTGGTTCATATTCATTTTACATTTACATTTTAGTCATTTAGCAGACGCTCTTATCCAGAGCAACTTACAGTTAGTGAGTGCATACATTTTTTCATACTGGTCCCCCGTGGGAAACGAACCCACAACCCTGGCGTTGCAAGCGCCATGCTCTACCAACTGAGCTACAGGGGACTATATATTCCCCTCATTAGTATGTGTTTAAGTGTTCCCTCTGCCCCCTTGTCCTTGTGGGTGATTGTTTCATGTGAATTGAGTGCAGCTTGTGGAACTACCTGTACTTTGTATTGCCGGGGTATAATTTTCCCTGTGTGCCTGTATTTGTTCCAGTGCGCCTGTTTTGCGCACTGGACTGTTGACACTATCCAGCGTAACTGTGTACTACGGAATAAACTCTATTCTGTGATTTACCCTCCTGCGCCTGACTCCTTCAAATCACACTCTCACACATGATCCGATATTTCAATTGCTCTAATTTGGCAGTTGATGACTTTGGCTACATCCGTTTTAAACATGAAGAAATAGTCTAATCTTGAGTATTTATTACGTGCTGTAGAGTAGTATGTATAGTAATTCTCTTTGGGGTGGAAAGTTCTCCAAACATCTATCAGACCCACCTCTAAGTCTGCCCTTCTTAGTATCACTGTGGCCTTCTCTGCCTTGTGATTTATGTTGCGTTGACAATCTAACGTAGAATTCATGATAAGGTTGAGGTCTCCTCCCATTACTGTCGTCCCTTTTGCCTCCGTGATAAGTAGGTTTAGCATTTTGGATATCAATTCGGGTCCTTGTTCGTGTGGGTTATATACGGTGGTCTTTTGATACTTCAGTATATTTTAGCAATTACATTTACTTTTGATACTTAAGTATATTTAAAACCAAATACTTTTACACTTTTACTCAAGTAGAATTTTACTGGGTGACTAACTTTTACTTGAGTCATTTTCTATTAAGGCATCTTTACTTTTACTAAATTATGATAATTTAGTACTTTTTCCTCCACTGGTTATATACATTTAAATCATGTTATTTCCGTGTCCTCAATCCTTCCTTTTACCAGTATGTATCTTCCATCTTTGTCTACAAAGGTTATTTCTGAGTGAAAGGGGATATATTTTTTTATCATTATTGCTCTCCCTCTTCTTGCTGAACGGTAGGAAGAGGAAAACACTTGATGAAGGCTCAATTTATAGTCCAATATTTACAAGTGTATTGGGGAAGGGGTGTGTGTGTGCTGCGATGAGACAGCCTACAGAGGACGAGGTCAGAAACCTAGCAGTGTGTTGCCAGGACAACAGCCTCTCCCTCAACGTCAGTGAGACCAAGGAGCTGATCGTGGACTATAGGAGAAAGAGGGGAGAGCACGCCCCCATCCACATCGACGGGGCTGTTGTGGAGCGGGTCGAGAGTTTCAAGTTCATTGGTGTCCACATCACTAAGGACTTAACACACACCCACACAGTCATGAAGAGGGCACAACAGCGCCTCTTCCCCCTCAGGAGGCTGAAAATATTTGGCATGGGCACTCAGATCCTCAAAAAGTTCTACAGCTGCACCATCAACAGCATCTTGACTGGCTGCATCACCGCTTGGTATGCCAAAGGCACCGCCCTCAACCGCAAAGCGCTACATCACTGGGGCCGAGCTCCCTGACATCCAGGACCTCTATATCGGTGTCAGAGGAAGGCCCCGAAAAATTGCCAAAGTATCCAGCCAGCCAAGCCATAGACTGTTCACTCTGCTACCCTCCGGCAAACGGTATTGGAGCATCGGCTCACGGACCAACAGGCTCCGAGATAGCAGTCTTATGGCTTGGGGGTAGAAGCTAAATAGCCATAAGACTGCTAAATATTTAATTAAATGGTTACACGTACTATCTGCACTGACCCTATCTTGCACTGACTCTATGCACACTCACAAGACTATATATACACACTCACTCACACACACACACACACTACACAGACACTCTCACACAAAACCCAAACACATTCACTACATACATACACACACAACACACACACACGCATACCGACACAACACACACACTTTTACACTCATCCTTTGCTGCTGCTACTCTGTTCTCCATTTTACTCTTAATATTAATATTATTTATCCTGATGCTTGGTTACTTTACCCTGCCTTCATGTACATACTCTACCAGTCAAAAGTTTGGACACACCAACTCATTCAAGGGTTTTTCTTTATTTTTTATATTTTCTACATTGTAGAATAATAGGGAAGATATCAAAACTATGAAATAACACATATGGAATCTTGTAGTAACCAAAAAAGTGTTAAACAAAATCAAAATATATATTATATTTGAGATTCTTCAGATAGCCACCCTTTGCCTTGATGACAGCTTTGCACACTCTTGGCATTCTCTCAACCAGCTATACCTGGAATGCTTTTCCAACAGTCTTGAAGGAGTTCCCACATATGCTGAGCACTTGTTGGCTGCTTTTCCTTGACTCTGCGTTCCGACTCATCCCAAACCATCTCAATTGGGTTGAGGTCGGGGGATTGTGGAGGCCAGGTCATCTGATGCAGCACTCCATCACTCTCCTTCTTGGTCAAATAGCCCTTACACTGCCTGCAGGTGTGTTGGGTCATTGTCCTGTTGAAAAACAAATGATAGTCCCACTAAGCCCAAACCAGATTGGGATGGCGTATTGCTGCAGAAGGCTGTGGTAGCCATGCTGGTTAAGTGTGCCTTGAATTCTAAATAAAATCACAGACAGTGTCACCAGCAAAGCACCCCCACACCATAACACCTCCTCCTCCATGCTTTACGGTGGGAACTACACACGCGGAGATCATCCGTACAAAGACACGGCGATTGGAACCAAAAATCTCAAATTTGGACTCCAGACCATAGGACAAATTTCCACCGGTCTAATGTCCATTGCTTGTGTTGCTTGGCCCAAGCAGGTCTCCTCTTCTTATTGGTGTCCTTTAGTAGTGGTTTCTTTGCAGCAATTCAACCATGAAGGCCTGATTCACACAGTCCCCTCTGAACAGTTGATGTTGAGATGTGTCTGACTTGAACTCTGTGAAGCATTTATTTGGGCTGCAATTTCTGAGGCTGGTAACACTAATGAACTTATCCTCTGGGTCTTCCATTCCTGTGGTGGTCCTCATGAGAGCCAGTTTCATCATAGTGCTTGATGGGTTTTGCGACTGCACTTGAAGAAACTTTCAAAGTTTTCGAAATGTTCCGTATTGACTGTCCTTCATGTCTTAAATTAAAGATGGACTGTCGTTTCTCTTTGCTTATTTGAGCTGTTCTTGCCATAATATGGACTTGGTCTTTTACCAAATAGGGCTATCTTCTGTATACACCCCCTACCTTGTCACAACACAACTGATTGGCTCAAACGCATTAAGAAGGAAATAAATTCCACAAATTAACTTTTAACAAGGCACACCTGTTAATTGAAATGCATTCCAGGTGACTACCTCATGAAGCGCCACATTGATCTGGTTCTGGTACTTCCTGTATATAGCTCCACAGTGATCTGGTATGTGTACTTCCTGTATATAGCTCCACATTGATCTGGTTCTGGTAATTCCTGGATATTGCTCCACAGTGATCTGGTTCTGGTACTTCCTGTATATAACTCCACAGTGATCTGGTACTGGTACTTCCTGTATATAGCTCCACATTGATCTGGTACTTCCTGTATATAGCTCCACAGTGATCTGGTACTTCCTGTATATAGCTCCATATTGATCTGGTAATTCCTGTATGTAGCTCCACATTGATCTGGTACTAGTACTTCCTGTATATATCTCCATAGTGATCTGGTACTTCCTGTATATAGCTCTACATTGATCTGGTACTAGTACTTCCTGTATATAGCTCCACATTAATCTGGTTCTTCCTGGATATTGCTCCACATTGATCTGGTACTAGTACTTCCTGTATATATCTCCATAGTGATCTGGTACTTCCTGTATATAGCTCCACATTGATCTGGTACTGGTACTTCCTGTATATAGCTCCACAGTGATCTGGTACGTCTTGTCTATAGCTACATAGTGATCTGGTACTGGTACTTCATGTATATAGCTCCACATTGATCTGGTACTTCCTGTATATAGCTCCACAGTAATCTGGTACTGGTACTTCCTGTATATAGCTCCACTGTGATCTGGTACTTCCTGTATATAGCTCCTCATTGATCTGGTACTGGTACTTCCTGTATATAGCTCCACTGTGATCTGGTACTTCCTGTATATAGCTCCACATTGATCTGGTACTGGTACTTCATGTATATAGCTCCACATTGATCTGGTACTTCCCGTATATAGCTCCACAGTAATCTGGTACTGGTACTTCCTGTATATAGCTCCACGTTGATCTGATACTGGTACTTCCTGTATATAGCTTCACAGTGATCTGGTACTTCCTGTATATAGCTCCACAGTGATCTGGTACTTCCTGTATGTAGCTCCACATTGATCTGGTCCTGGTATTTCCTGTATATAGCTCCACAGTGATCTGATACTTCCTGTATATAGCTCCACATTTATCTGGTCCTGGTTTTTCCTGTATATAGCTTCACAGTGATCTGGTATTTCCTGTATATAGCTCCACAGTGATCTGGTACTTCCTGTATATAGCTCCATTCTTGTGTATTTTATTCCTCTTCTTTTACTATTTATTGATTTACTTTATGTTGGGAAGGGCTCGTAAGCAAGCATTTCACGGTAAAGTCTACACCTGTTGTATTCGGCGCATGTGACAAATACAATTGTATTTTATTTGTGTTTGTGTGTGTGTGTAAATGTGCGTTTTGTATGTATACGTGTGTGTGTGTGTGTGTGTGTGTGTGTGATGGGGCTAGACTGTTGTCTGAGAGTCAGTGTGATGGGTCAGGATCTGTGTCAGCTCTGCGGCTGGTTGAGACCAGATCCTCTCAGAGGGTAGTAGACCACCACACCAGTTAGTTTTTTTGATGTTTTTTATTTATTTTATTTTATTCGAACGGTTATTTACGGAGACCGCAGTCATTTGGCTGACCAATTACCATCATCCAAAACTCCATGACCGTCACAGCCCTACTCTTAAGCTCTGTCTTTCTGTCTTTCTCTCTAACACACACACACACACACACACACACACCCCTCTTTCCCCTTTCCTGTCTCTCACGATCTATCACACTCCTCTTCCTCCCTTCTCTCAAAACACACACACACACACACACCTCTCTCTTTCTCCCTCCCTCTCTCTCTCTCACCTCTCTTCTCTCCAAAGTACAGGGTCTGCTGGGCCGTGTTGGACCACTGCAGGGAGGAGTTGTCACTCGCCGCCACCCGGCAGGTCAGGGTCACCGTGCCACCCACAGACACCGTCTCGTCCTGGGTCACTGGCTGCAAGGGGTCATCGTCTAGGCAACACAGAGAAGAGAGGGAAACAAAGAGGTAATGTCAGTTACTGTCAGAGCTCTGGACAGGTAGGGTGTATTGTTGGCTCTGGTCAAAAGTAGTGTACTAAATAGGGAATAGGGTGCCATTTGAGACACAACCATAGAGAGGGAAAACAGACAGGAAGATAAATGGACCAGCAGTAGCCATTGGGCTTTCTATGTAAGACTGATGAGTCTATAACCAGCCGGACGAGCCAGACACACGTCCTGCGAGGTACATTCACTGGCTGCCTCCCAAATGGAACCCTATTTCCCTATATAGTGCACTGCTTTGACCAGGGCCCATTGGGTGTAAGTAGTGCACTATATAGAGAATAGGGTGCCATTTGGGACTCAGTCACTAAAGGAGAGGTGTGATGAGAAGCAGGGGCGCAACTTTCACTGGGGACGGGGACGGGGGGTGGGACATGACCTCCCCCACTTTCTGAAATTGTATTTTTGTCCTCCCCCCAGTTTTATCATTGTACTGAGATACAAAACGTGGCGCCGTTAGGATCATGCGGACCCCTCAGAGCGGTCGGGTAGGCTGTTTTCTGGTTTCAGGAGGGAGGATTTAGGACCACATGGGGACAGGCTGTGTGAAGGCCAAGCTTTTGAAAGGCTGGCGTATAGGACCAGCATGGAAGAGATGAACAGAGGCAGCTGCTGTCTGTGTGTTGCGCTTTTTCTCAGAGTTGTAAAAGCAAGCAGAGCAGAAACTGGCTACTCTTTAGTTGACTGATCTAGCTGGCAAGGTAAATGCTGTTTGACAGATTTTTTTTTTTTTATTCCTAGTGCTGAGCTAGTAGTGTAACTGACATGTTACGTTAGCTAATGTTTCATCCCCTCTCCACTGAAGTGAATGAACTACTAGCAGTTAGCTAGCTAGCTAGTAGCTACCACAGCCAGTTCAGCTCTAGCTAGCCATCTGTCAGGTAGCAA
Source organism: Coregonus clupeaformis (assembly GCF_020615455.1). NCBI lineage: Eukaryota > Metazoa > Chordata > Actinopteri > Salmoniformes > Salmonidae > Coregonus > Coregonus clupeaformis. The sequence continues at coordinate 54,537,787 of NC_059212.1, forward strand.
TATCTAACAGCTGTTGTGTGTATGGAAATGTTTTGTAGCCTTTCTTTTGTCCCATTTCAACAGAAGTACATTTGATGATGTACCATTGTACCATTAGCTAGAGCTAGCCAAAACGAGCGGCCAAACGATTGAAGACCGATATTGTGACGTTTTCTTGGCGCAATGTGAGTTTTTATTAGTTAGTATAGCAATGTAACATTATTAATTAGTCAGTTTCCCAAGCTAATTCCCTTCTTTTCAAAGATTGAAACTATTTTAAGGCAGTCTGACAAACCTCTAAAGTTTATTTACAAATTGTATCAAGGGTTGATAGAAGCTTTTCCCAATGACACAAAATATGTAAAACAAACATGTGAGGAAGACCTGGGAGATGCTATTGATGATGATACAGATGTGTTAGAACACCCTGTCATGTTCATATCATCTGACATAAATTACTGCAGTTTAAGACCATCCATAGAACGTACTATATGCCAGTGAAACTGAATATCAAGCACTCAGAAATGTTATTATTCTGCTGGAGGTGTAAAACACAAAAGGGAACATATTTGCATTTGTTATGGCCTTGTGAAGGCTGGCTGAATTCTGGCAAAGAGTATGTTCTTTTATCTCAGCATTTCTACAGATTCTCCCTTCTCCCTGTTTTTGTTTGCTTGGAAATGTTGATACTGGAGACTGTTATCAGAAGAAACTGTGTAAACTAGCATTTATAGTGGCTAAGAAATGCGTTGCCATTAATTGGAAGGTTCGTTATCATCCCACAATGGATGGCAGAAATGTCAAGTTATTTATCACAAACCTTTCCCTTGAGACATAAAAAAAAGATGGGAAGGAAGTTGTTGGGGAGAGAGTTGGAGTTATTAACTAGACTGGTGGCGGTCGGAGAGAGAGTTGAGTTATTGACTAGACTGGTGGGGGTCGGGGAGAGAGTTGAGTTATTGACTAGACTGGTGGGGGTCGGAGAGAGAGTTGAGATATTGACTAGACTGGTGGGGGAGAGAGTTGAGTTATTGACTAGACTGGTGTGGGTCGGGGAGAGAGTTGAGTTATTGACTAGACTGGTGGGGGCCGGGGAGAGAGTTGAGTTATTGACTAGACTGGTGGGGGTCGGAGAGAGAGTGGAGTTATTGACTAGACTGGTGGGGGTCAGGGAGAGTTGAGTTATTGACTAGACTGGTGGGGGTCAGGGAGAGAGTTGAGTTATTGACTAGACTGGTGGGGGTCAGGGAGAGAGTTGAGTTATTGACTAGACTGGTGGGGGTCGGAGAGAGAGTTGAGATATTGACTAGACTGGTGTGGGCGGCTCAGGCTGGCTGGCTGGCTGGTCTGGCTGAAATTTGATATAGAGGATTTCTTAATAAAGACAATCAAAAGTTAAGTCTTTGTACTTTATTTTTAAGGGTTGTTCATTTGTTAGGCTATTGGTTAAAGGTGCAACACAATATTGATTATTGAATTATCATTGACCTAGTTCAGTCTTATCAATCACTTAAACATATTTAATAATGATCTCCTACCTAGCTTGATGATTGGGGGCATTTTTGCTTACTTTTTGTTGTTCTAAATAGAGACGGCTAGAAGGGCCATGGGTCATATTAGATTGTGTAGAAATGCAGGAAATTAGCTTTCCATGACCCCCAGTGTCGCGAACTCTGATGCGGATGTGGTGTGAATCAAATGCAGGACACAGGAGCTAAGTCAAACCAGACTTTACTTGCATAAACCAAAATAACAAAACGGGTCAAACCAACCCGGAGGCGAACAATACGCCACAGTGCGTAAAACACTCCAAAACCTACTGCGCACAAAACAACAGTGCGACGGTACAAAATGAGCGACTGGCAAACAGTACTGCACCAAACGACAGGAAAACAATTACACACAACACATGACAAACAAATGGAACATATAAAGGGTACCTAATCACACTAACATGGAACAGGTGTACAACAACTAGACAAAACCAAACGAACATCGAAACATACAACGGTGGCAGCTAGTACTCCGGGGACGACGACCGCCGAAGCCTGCCCGAGCAAGGAGGAGCAGCCTCGGCCGAAACCGTGACAGTACCCCCCCCCCTTGACGCGCGGCTCCAGCCGTGCGCCGACCCCGGCCTCGGGGACGACCAGGAGGACGCGGAGCCGGGCGCGCGGGGTGCCCCCGGTGGAACTCCGACAGGAGAGACGGGTCTAGGATGTCCCTCCGCGACACCCAGCACCGTTCCTCCGGGCCGTACCCCTCCCACTCCACGAGATACTGGAGACCCCCCATCCGACGTCTCGAGTCCAAGATGGACCGAACGGTGTACGCCGGAGCCCCCTCGATGTCCAGTGGGGGCGGAGGAGTCTCTCCTATCTCACCTTCCTGGAGTGGACCAGCTACCACCGGCCTGAGAAGAGACACATGGAACGAGGGGTTAATATTCTTATACTCAATAGGCAGTTGTAACCTATAACACACCTCGTTCAATCTTCTCAGGACTTTAAAAGGCCCCACAAACCGCCGACCCAGCTTCCGGCAGGGCAGGCGGAGGGGCAGGTTTCTGGTCGAGAGCCAGACTCGATCTCCAGGTGCGTACACCGGCCCCTCACTGCGGTGGAGATCGGCGCTCGCCTTGTGTCGACGGATGGCCCGCTGCAGATGGACGTGTGCAGCGTTCCACGTCTCCTCCGAGCGCCTCACCCACTCATCCACCGCAGCGGCCTCGATCTGGCTCTGCTGCCATGGTGCCAGAACCGGCTGGTACCCTAACACACATTGGAAAGGGGTTAGGTTGGTGGAGGAGTGGCGGAGAGAGTTTTGGGCCATCTCTGCCCAGGGAATGTACCTAGCCCACTCCTCCGGCCGGTCCTGGCAATACAACCTCAGAAACCTACCCACATCCTGGTTCACTCGTTCTACCTGCCCATTGCTCTCCGGGTGGTACCCCGAGGTAAGGCTCACCGAGACCCCCAAACGCTCCATGAACGCTCTCCAGACTTGGGAGGTAAACTGGGGGCCTCGATCAGACACTATATCCTCGGGTACCCCGTAATGCCGGAAGACGTGGGTAAATAGTGCCTCAGCGGTCTGTAGGGCAGTAGGAAGACCCGACATAGGGAGGAGACGACAGGCCTTAGAGAACCGGTCCACAACGACCAGGATGGTGGTATTCCCCTGAGAGGGGGGAAGGTCTGTCACAAAATCCACCGAGAGGTGGGACCAGGGTCATTGTGGAACGGGCAGGGGTTGTAACTTACCCCTGGGCAAGTGTCTGGGCGCCTTACACTGGGCGCACACCGAGCAGGAGGAGACATAAACCCTCACATCCCTGGCTAATGTTGGCCACCAGTACTTAGTGCTAAGACAGTGCACTGTCCAGCCAATACCCGGATGTCCAGAGGAGGGTGACGTGTGAGCCCAGTAAATGAGTCGATCCCGAACCTCGAGCGGAACGTACGTCCAACCCACAGGACACTGTGGAGGGCTAGGGTCGGCACGCAACGCCCGCTCGATTTCAGCATCGACCTCCCACACAACCGGTGCCACTAGACAAGACGCCGGTAGTATGGGAGTAGGCTCAACGGACCTCTCCTCTGTGTCATACCGCCGGGACAGAGCGTCTGCCTTACTGTTCTGGGACCCAGGGATGTACGTGATCTTAAATACGAACCTGGCTAGAAACATGTTCCACCGAGCCCGGCGAGGCTTCAGTCTCCTAGCTGCCCGGATGTACTCCAGGTTCTGATGGTCAGTCAAAATGAGGAAAGGGTGTTGAGCCCCCTCAAGCCAATGCCTCCACACCTTAAGGGCCTGTACCACAGCTAACAGCTCCCTGTCCCCGACGTCATAATTTCGCTCCGCCGGGCTGAGCTTTTTAGAGTAGAAAGCACAGGGGCGGAGTTTAGGTGGCGTGCCGGACCGTTGAGAAAGAACGTCCCCTATACCGGCCTCAGACGCGTCCACCTCAACCTGAAAGGGTAAGGCGGGATCCGGATGCGCCAGCACCGGAGCCGAAGTAAACAGGTCCTTCAGTTTCCCAAAAGCCCTGTCCGCCTCAGCTGACCACTGCAGGCGCACCGGACCACCCTTCAGAAGAGACGTTATGGGAGCTGCCACCTGTCCAAAACCCCGGATAAACCTCCGGTAGTAATTCGCAAAGCCCAAGAACTGCTGCACCTCTTTAACAGTGGTTGGGGTTTGCCAATTACGCACGGCTGACACACGGTCCACCTCCATCTTCACCCCTGACGCGGACAACCGATAACCCAAAAAGGAGACCGACTCCTGAAAAAACAGACATTTCTCTGCCTTGACATACAGGTCGTGCTCCAACAGCCTCCTCAATACACGACGCACCAGGGCTACATGCTCGGCTCGGGTAGAAGAGTACACTAGAATGTCATCAATGTACACGACCACCCCTTGCCCCTGCATATCCCGGAAGATCTCATCCACGAAGGATTGGAAGACTGACGGAGCATTCATCAACCCGTATGGCACGACGAGATACTCGTAATGACCCGAAGTGGTACTAAATGCTGTTTTCCATTCGTCGCCCTCCCTAATGCGCACCAAGTTATACGCGCTCCTGAGATCCAGTTTTGTGAAAAACCGCGCTCCGTGCAATGACTCCGTCATGGTCGCAATCAGAGGGAGTGGATAACTGTACTTCACAGTAATCTGATTGATACCACGGTAATCAATGCACGGGCGCAACCCTCCATCTTTTTCTTCACAAAAAAGAAGCTCGAGGGACGCAGGGGAAGTGGAGGGCCGTATGTATCCCTGTCTCAAGGATTCGGCTATGTAAGTCTCCATAGCCTTTCTCTCCTCTTGAGACAAGGGATACACGTGGCTCCGTGGGAGCGCTGCTCCTGCCTGGAGGTCTATCGCACAATCCCCCTGTCTGTGAGGAGGCAGCTGCGTCGCCCTCGCTTTACTGAACACAAGTGCCAAATCCCCATATTCAGGTGGAATGTGCAATGCGGGCACTTGGTTTGGACTTTCCACCGAGGTCGCCCCCACGGAAACACCCAGACATCGCCCCTCACACTGAGCAGACCACTCCTTGAGAGCTCTCTGTTGCCACGAAATGGCAGGATTATGGGTACTTAACCAGGGAATTCCCAGCACCACCGGGTACGCAGGGGAGTCGATCAGATATAGCTGAATAGTCTCCTCATGACCCCCCTGCGTACACATCCTAAGTGGTGCTGTGACTTCCCTAATCAACCCCGACCCCAACGGGCGGCTATCTAAAGCATGAACGGGAAAAGGATCGTCAACAGGCAGGAGGGGAATCCCTAAATCTAAACAAAACTTCCGATCAACAAAATTCCCAGCTGCGCCTGAATCTACTAGCGCCTTATGCTGGGAATGAGGTGCAACCTGTGGAAAACTAACAGGTATACAAAAGTGCACAACAGAGAGCTCTGGGTAAGTGGGGCGTCTACTCACCTGGGAATGCTCCCCAGTGTGTGGCCTGTTGTCCCCTCCTCCTGGAGACCCTCCCCAGCACCTGGCCGCAGTGTGCCCTCCACGGCCGCAATTGGTGCAGGGGACAGCCCCCCTCGGGCTCCTTCTCCTCCTCTCTCTAGCGCCAGCACCCCCGAGCTCCATAGGGCTCGGCTCGGAGGTGCTGGAGGATGGAATGGACGGACCCCACTCGGAACATCCACCGGTGGCCAGCAGGGTGTCAAGACGGATGGACATGTCGACCAACTGGTCGAAGGTGAAATTGGTGTCCCTGCAGGCCAACTCACGCTGAACGTCCTCCCGTAGGCTACATCGAAAATGATCGATGAGGGCCCGTTCATTCCACCCTGCATCTGCCGCTAGAGTCCGGAACTCCAGTGCGAACGCCTGTGCACTCCTCCTCCCCTGTCGGAGGTAGTATAGACGCTCCCCCGCCGCTTTGCCCTCAGGTGGATGGTCGAACACGGCCTTGAAGCGACGGGAGAACTCCGCGTAGGAGATGGTGGTGGCGTCTATCCTCCTCCACTCGGCGTTGGCCCATTCCAACGCCTTGCCCGTGAGACAGGAGATGAGGGCGGAAACGCTCTCGTGTCCCGAGGGCACCGGGTGTACAGTGGCCAGGTAGAGCTCCACCTGCAGGAGGAACCCCTGACACCCGGCAGCTGTGCCGTCATACGCCCTCGGGAGCGAGAGCCGAATCCCACTGGGTTCCGGGCCTGGGACGGGCGGACCGACCGATGGTGGTGGTAAGGTAGGTGGGGGTGTGGGTACCCCTCTGGACTCCCATCGGTGCAGGGTGTTGATGACGTCCTGCAGAGCGGTCCCCAGTTGTCGGATCTGGTCATCCTGGCCGCGGACGTGCTCCTCCAGCGACTCAGGTGCTGCTGTTGCTCCTGCTGATTCCATCTTAAGGTGTGTAATTCTGTCGCGAACTCTGATGCGGATGTGGTGTGAATCAAATGCAGGACACAGGAGCTAAGTCAAACCAGACTTTACTTGCATAAACCAAAATAACAAAAATGGGTCAAACCAACCCGGAGGCGAACAATACGCCACAGTGCGTAAAACACTCCAAAACCGACTGTGCACAAAACAACAGTGCGACGGTACAAAATGAGCGACTGGCAAACAGTACTGCACCAAACGACAGGAAAACAATTACACACAACACATGACAAACAAATGGAACATATAAAGGGTACCTAATCACACTAACATGGAACAGGTGTACAACAACTAGACAAAACCAAACGAACATCGAAACATACAACGGTGGCAGCTAGTACTCCGGGGACGACGACCGCCGAAGCCTGCCCGAGCAAGGAGGAGGAGCAGCCTCGGCCGAAACCGTGACACCCAGAGTTAATGATACTGTGTTTCAAGTTTTATTGTCACATGCACAAGTACAGTGAAATGCCTTTCTTGCAAACTCTAAACCCAACAATGCAATAATCAATAACAATGTAATACTAGAAATAAAGAAACGAAAAACACGAGAAATAAGAAGAAATATGAAGAACACAATAAGTAAGTAAGCATACTATATACACAAGGTCAGTTCCAATACCATATTTACAATGTGCAGGGATACTGGCGTGATGGAGGTAGATATGTATAGGGGTAAGGTGACTAGGCAACAGGATATAAGATAAACAGAGTAGCAGCAGCTTGTCTGTGAGTGGGTGTGCGTGTGTGTAGATCCAGTATAAATGTATGTGCATGTAATGTGTGAGTGAGAAGATGATGGAGTGACAGTGTGTGTAGGGCACTGTGAGTGTGCATAGAGACAAAAATACAAATGAAAAGGTCAATGAGGATACAAGGTTAACTCAGATAGTCTGTGTAGCTATTATGTCAGCTATTTATCAGTCTTATTGCTTGGGGATAGAAGCTGTTCAAGAGCCTGTTGGTGCCAGACTTGATGCACCGGTACCGCCTGCCATGCGGAAGCAGAGAGAATAGTCTATGGCTTGGGTGGTTGGAGTCTTTAACGATTTTCCAGGCCTTCCTACCACACCGCCTGATATAGATGTCCTGAATGGCAGGGAGCTCAGCCCCAGGGATGTACTGGGCTGTCCGCACCACCATCTGTAGAGCCATGTGATAGAGGGCGGTGCTATTGCCATACCAGGCGGTGATGCAACCAGTCAAAATGCTCTCAATGTAGCTGTAGAACTTTTTGAGGATTTGAGGGCCCATGCCAAACTTTTTCAACCTCCTGAGGGGAAGAGGCGCTGTCGTGTCTTCTTCACAACTGTGCACGTGTGTTTTGGACCATTTAAAGTCTTTAATGATTTGGACACCGAGGAACTTGAAGTTCTCGACCTGCTCCACTGCGGCCCGTCGATGTGAATGTGGGCATGCTCCAGGATCCAGTTGCAGAGGGATGTGTTCAGACCCAGAGTCTTAAGCTTGTGCACTATGTAGGGAATAGGGTGCCATTTGGGACAAACTTCTAGTGTACACAACAATAACATTGGTTGAGATACTGTATGTGATTAGGCAAATACACTAAAAAGTAACTGTGAAATGTACAGCATCTCCTTATGATGTTATTCTAATACCGTTGATATGTTGTCGATCTGTCTGACGAAATGTTCACTCGCTATAATGTTTCATGTTTGCTGGACACATAATACCCCTTAATTACAGAGAAGGATTAACTAGACCACAAATGTACGTGGCTAAGTCCCAAATGGCACAATCTTCCCTTTAGGGTAAAAAGCAGTGCACTATAAAGGGAACAGGATACCATTTGGGATGCATCCCATATATAGAACCAGACATGCCTCAAAGAAAGCTGCTCACCTCTGTAAATATGGCATTTATAAATAGTCTAATTAGAACAAAAGATGTCAGCGGTAGACACTTTTCAACTCACACTGTAGCGCTATCACATCCTCCCACCGACAGTGATATATCTTTTTTTTCTACTTCTTGAAGAACATCTGTGTGTTCTAAGTGTTCCATAGCGGAACTCCGATCGGGACATGAAAGAGGAAATGCAAGCAAACAACATTACACGCTTTTAAGAATTCCTTTAGTATTGCTGTAATAACTCCCACTTCCCCCCCCTACCCTGGAAGAAAGTGGCCTGTTTTCCAATTGCTCTTTCTTCCTCAGTGAGTAGTCTACGGGGTTGAATCCTAATAATCGTGCCTTTCTTTCTCCAAAAGTGTGCACTTGTTCTCTTCCCTTCATGACTGGTATATGGAAATTCAACTGTAGTCTACACATGCTTGCACTAATACAGTGGGGGTAGTGAACGAGTTAGTACAGACTTCAGGAGGAAGGAGAGATTATTGGAACTCAACCACGGCTTGCAGCATATATGATATGTTCCTGAACAGAAACCTAACCTGTCTCTCCAGGAGCTGTCCTGACTATTGTGAGTGTTACAAGGACATGAAAGAGGAGAGATTTCTCCTTGGTAGACAGGAGTTAAATGCTGTTGCTTTCTCTTCTCCTCTCCTCTCCTCACACACACACACACACACACACACACACACACACACACACACACACACACACACACACACACACACACACACACACACACACACACACACACACACACACACACACACACACACACACACACACACACACACACACACACACACACACACACACACACACACACACACACACACACACACACACACACACACAGCTGTGCGTTTAAGGAAGACACAGATATTTAAAGAAACACAATTTACAGTTTCTCAACGCAGCGTGAACGAAGTGACAACCAGGAGGTTGAGAGAGAGGCAGGGGGAGGGAGAGAGAGAGACAAAAAGGGGTGAGGTGAGATAGCTTCAGGGGTGAGGTGAGAGGGCTTCAGGGGTGAGGTGAGGGCTTCAGGGGTGAGGTGAGAGGGCTTCAGGGGTGAGGTGAGAGGGCTTCAGGGGTGAGGTGAGAGGGCTTCAGGGGTGAGGTGAGAGGGCTTCAGGGGTGAGGTGAGAGGGCTTCAGGGGTGAGGTGAGAGGGCTTCAGGGGTGAGGTGAGAGGGCTTCAGGGGGTGAGGTGAGAGGGATTCAGGGGTGAGGTGAGAGGGATTCAGGGGTGAGGTGAGAGGGCTTCAGGGGTGAGGTGAGAGGGATTCAGGGGTGAGGTGAGAGGGCTTCAGGAGTGAGGTGAGAGGGCTTCAGGGGTGAGGTGAGAGGGCTTCAGGGGTGAGGTGAGAGGGCTTCAGGGGTGAGGTGAGAGGGCTTCAGGGGTGAGGTGAGAGGGCTTCAGGGGTGAGGTGAGAGGGCTTCAGGGGTGAGGTGAGAGGGCTTCAGGGGTGAGGTGAGAGGGATTCAGGGGTGAGGTGAGAGGGATTCAGGGGTGAGGTGAGAGGGCTTCAGGGGTGAGGTGAGAGGGCTTCAGGCTCAGAGATCAAATAGATAGTTAATAAACACTGTCCAAAGAACAGACAGTGAAATATCCCTTTCATTTCTCCATTTCCATTTCCTCTCCTCTCCTCTCCATCCATCTGTCTCTTTCCATCTTTTCCACCTTCCTCCATCTGTCTTTCTCGTCTCATATTTTCCCTCCAGTCCTCTTTCAATACTCTGCCCTTCTGTCAACTTTTCTTCCCATCTATTCAACCAGCCCCAGCCCACTCCTCAGTTTAAAAAAACCAACTGTCTCTCCTTCCGTATCACATTCCCATCATCTCTCTAGGAATAATATCCACTGTAAGGCCCCAAAGGCGAATCCTCATGCGGTAAACGGGTGATTTACCGATTAAAAAGAAGCACAGAGAAGAGTATAAACAAGATAAGAGACACAGTACACCTGCTACAGTCTAATGATACCATCCATGACGAAGCCGGCTGTCATGCTTGTGCCGATGCTTAGATCTGGTTCAGAAACACAGCTAAACAGTGTGGCTGTGACAACATCTTCATATTTCATCCAGCACAAAGCAACATAGCAGCCCCCCCCTTTCTCTACCCTCCCTCTTCAGCTGTCCTCCTATTTGGTTTGATTGATTCATCCTGTTGATTGATTCATCCTCTTGATTTACTGCATAACAGATTGGGTTTGGTTGATTCATCCTGTTGATTGATTCATCCTGTTGATTTACTGCATAACAGAGATTGGGTTTGGTTGATTCATCCTGTTGATTGATTCATCCTGTTGATTTACTGCATAACAGAGATTGGGTTTGGTTGATTCATCCTGTTGATTGATTCATACTGTTGATTGATTCATCCTGTTGATTTACTGCATAACAGAGATTGGGTTTGGTTGATTCATCCTGTTGATTTACTGCATAAGAGAGATTGGGTTTGGTCTGCCTTTGAAGCTACTCTATCTGAACCTGGTATTCAGCAATTATATTCAAATCAATGGCTATATATTTTTAATTTGTACCAAAAATGAATGAATCACAGATTGCCCCTTTAAGAGTTGTTCATTTCATTTGGTTTGGACCAACAAACTGTACCGCAGTGTTTTCCAATCCTGTTTCCTAAAACAGTTTTTGACCTAGAACTAAAGAAACACTGCTGTACTGAATGCTGGCCCCACCCTGACTCCTATCACAAACAAATGGATTCTCTGTATGACTCTCAAATCCCTCCTTTATCAATCCTCCAACCCATGTGGTTGGCCGTTTCTGGAGCCGCGATCATCCCACCCACCCGTCGCCACCCCTCACCCTCTCTCTGCCTGTCAAACATCGTTAGCTCACAGCCCATCCCCCCCGAGTCTCAAGCAGTATGGCGCAAAACCACCCCACCCTGGAACTAGCCCCAATGTCAGAAAAGGAGAGAGGAGCGGGAGAAAAAGAGAAAGAGAGAGAGAGAGAGAGAGAGAGAAGAAAGAATGCCTTGGCAAATATACTGACTGCTCCTGCCAATAAACCACTTAAAGAAATAAGAAGTAAATGACTGTGAGGCCGGAGTTATGAGATCTATATATCAGTCAAAGGTAATAGAGCTCCTCAAAATACCCAAATCACAAAACTATAGTCTGCTCTGTTTCTCTGTCTGTCTCTCTGTCTCTCGATATTACAATTTTAGTCATTTAGCAGATGCTCTTATCCAGAGCAACTTACAGTAGTGAGTGCATACATTTTCATACCTTTTCATATATATATATCTCCCACTATAGCGTTCTCTTCACATACTGTATATGTCTCTCCCTATCTCTCTCTTTTTCTATCGCTCTATCTACGTTGTATTCCCAGAAACACGAGGACACTGGGAGTGACATGAGAATGCAAAGGACAGGAGGGATGTCCCTATAGACATCTGAGGAAGGATACATAGAGGAGAGTGAAAACAGAGATAATAGTTATAGTAAAAAGGGAAGATGGAGCATCTCTCTCTCTCTCTCTCTCATGCTAAAACAGCATCACACAAACAGAGAGAGCAGACCCTGGCCACGGCAATCAGCAAACCACAACCAGAACAAACCAGTCCAGTCCAGCACACCCAGAACAGAGCATGCTGCAAGCCACAACTGCTCACCCAGAGAATCTGTTCTATATACCATTTCCAATCCACAGCATCAAACCCAGACTAATATACTAGTACACAATAAAAACAACACTGTTTACCTCAACACCAACCCAAGATCAGGGCCGGTATTCATAAAGAGTACTGATCTAGGATCTGGTCCTCCCTGTCCATGTAATCTAATACATTATGATCTAAAAGGCTAAACTGATCCTAGATCAGTACTCTACAGTCTCAGAGCACACAACCCAGTAAAGAAAACCAAACGCTGTCCCAAAACGTCAAACTCCAAATTCTAGAACATGATTTAAACCGATAGAGCTCTCACCGCTATCACAGACCCAGATGAGAATGTGGTAGAAGTCAAGTCAAGTAATAAAGACTGAACATTCCGAAACAACATCGGTAGCAGCAGCAGATCGTAGCAGAACAACACAACTAGGCTCCAAACAGACAGAAGATTACCTCACATGGTTTAAAGACTATAGCACAACAAACCAACACAACCCACAGACTCATGATAATATATATAATGTATATGTCATAACAACATGAGAATAGCTTTGAATATTGAGAAGTGCAACATGAATAAATCACAATATTGTTTTTAAAATATTAATTGAAGAGAGGAAAGAATGAGGCGTCACAGATAAACCCTCATCCTTCGTTTCACCAAAGACACATCTGCCTAAAGGAGGAATGCTTTGGTTGTATCATGGTTGCCTTTCAGTCATTGAGATAAAATAGAGTACTGTATACACTACTGAAACTAGCTAGAGATACTTAAGCTAGCCTCAGGCACATGTATCAATGAACTGCAGACGGGAACATGCTACTCATTAGATTAATCATAAGTAACTTAATGTTCAATTATGTTCATTTATTAAAATGTTGCTAAATTATGCTAATAGCATCAAATTGAAAGATTACCTAATAAAAAGGTAGGAAATTGTTCATGATGATCAAATTAAACTACAGATGTAGAGTGAGTGGATGAGTGAGTGAGTGAGTGAGTGAATGAGTATGTAAGTGCATGAGTACCTGAGTGAGTTAATGAGTGAGTGAGTGAGTGAGAGAGTGTGCGTGAGGGAGTGAGAGAGTGCGTGAGTGAGTGAGTGAGTGCGTGAGTATTTTTGCGCGAGCGAGCTGGAGATTTTGTTATTCACAAAGAGAGATACTAACTACATAGACCAACTGACAGTAATTGAGGGTTAGGACTGGAGACCTAGTATCCATTGTTTAGAAGCACTCCTATTATTGAGAAGAACAATCAAATTACACTTGACATGCTCAAATGGTCCTCTCGAAAATTGGGGGCGAGGCGCACCTCATCTCAGGCTAGTCAATCTTACGGCAGAGTAAATGTCATATTGACTAGTCTATTCAAGGAGTATGTCCGAGTAGAAATGTGAAAATGTTGGAAGAAGAGTTAAATTGGTCGTGTTCCAAGGAGGACCTGGACTACATGCCCGTTAATAAAGTATTTGATTAATTCTCACTTTCTCTGACCGGGTTTTCCTCCTCCAACAGAGAGAGTCTGAAGAGCTTTTTAATTACACTGCGCTTCAGGTTGTGTCCCGAATGGCACCGCATTCAAATCAAATCAAATTTTATTTGTCACATGCGCCGAATACAACAGGTGTAGACCTTACAGTGAAATGCTTACTTACAAACCCTTAACCAACAATGCAGTTCAAGAAATAGAGTTAAGAAAATATTTACTAAATAACCTAAAGTATAAAATAAAAAGTAACAATTAAATTACAAAACAATAACGAGGCTATATACAGGAAGTACAGGTTAGTCAATGTGCGGGGGTACAGGTTAGTCAATGTGCGGGGGTACAGGTTAGTCAATGTGCGGGGGTACAGGTTAGTCAATGTGCGGGGGTACAGGTTAGTCAATGTGCGGGGGTACAGGTTAGTCAATGTGCGGGGGTACAGGTTAGTCAATGTGCGGGGGTACAGGTTAGTCAATGTGCAGGGGTACAGGTTACACCAAGTCACTTGGCTCTGTCATATCCTCACATGGTCTCTCCTATCATTGCTACGCAGACGACACACAATTACATTTCTCCTTTCCCCCTTCTGATAACCAGGTGGCGAATCGCATCTCTGCATGTCTGGCAGATATCAGTGTGGATGTCGGATCACCACCTCAAGCTGAACCTCGGCAAGACGGAGCTGCTCTTCTTCCCGGGGAAGGACTGCCTGCTCCATGATCTCGCCATCACGGTTGACAACTCCATTGTGTCCTCCTCCCAGAGTGCAAAGAACCTTGGCGTGACCCTGGACAACACCCTGTCGTTCTCCGCTAACATCAAAGCAGTGACCCGATCCTGCAGGTTCATGCTCTACAACATTCGCAGAGTACAACCCTACCTTACACAGAAAGCGGCACAGGTCCTAATCCAGGCACTTGTCATCTCCCGTCTGGATTACTGCAACTCGCTGTTGGCTGGGCTCCCTGCCTGTGCCATTAAACCCCTACAACTTATCCAGAACGCTGCAGCCCATCTGGTGTTCAACCTTCCCAAGTTCTCTCATGTCACCCCGACCTCCGCACACTCCACTGGCTTCCAGTTGAGGCTTGCATCTACTACAAGACCATGGTGCTTGCCTACGGAGCTGTGAGGGGAACGGCACCTCCTTACCTTCAGGCTCTGATCAGACCCTACACCCAAACGAGGGCACTACGTTCATCCACCTCTGGCCTGCTAGCCCCCCTACCTCTACGGAAGCACAGTTCCCGCTCAGCCCAGTCAAAGCTATTTGCTGCTCTGGCACCCCAATGGTGGAACAAGCTCCCCCATGACGCCAGGACAGCGGAGTCACTGACCACCTTCTGGAGACACTTGAAACGCTACCTCTTTAAGGAATACCTGGAATAGTATAAAAGTAATCCTTCTACCACCCCTCCCCCACCTATAAAAAAAAGAAAAAAGTGGTTATCCCACTGGCTATCATAAGCTGAACACACCAATTTGTAAGTCGCTCTGGATAAGAGCTTCTGCTAAATGACGTAAATGTAAAAAGGTTAGTCAATGTGCGGGGGTACAGGTTAGTCAATGTGCGGGGGTACAGGTTAGTCAATGTGCGGGGGTACAGGTTAGTCAATGTGCGGGGATACAGGTTAGTCAATGTGCGGGGGTACAGGTTAGTCAATGTGCGGGGGTACAGGTTAGTCAATGTGCGGGGGTACAGGTTAGTCAATGTGCGGGGGTACAGGTTAGTCAATGTGCGGGGGTACAGGTTAGTCAATGTGCGGAGGTACAGGTTAGTCGAGGTAGTTTGTACATGTAGGTTGGGGTAAAGTGACTATGCATAGATAATAAACAGCGAGTAGCAGCAGTGTAAAAAAACAAAGGGGGGGGGGTCAATGTAAATAGTGATTGCTCTGGTCAAAAGTAGTGAACTAAATAGGGACAGGGTGCCATTTGGGATGAACCCTCAGGCTGTAGGAAATGGAGTGTCCTAGGACATCAGTTTATAAAACAATTTAATGGTAAATGTTACATATCAAATGCTCCAGTGTTATGCACACAGAGAGACGGCCTTCTCACCTTCCAGCCAACAGAACAGCAGCTGGAATCACAAGAGGAATTCTGTTTGAACAATAAAATGATTTGAGGGCTTCAAATAAGAATGTGAGTCTGAGTTTCTCTGTGCCTGTATTCGAAGCACACATTTATGGAATGATGAGCATGTTTAAACCATAGAACAAGAGAATGAGAGAGCGAGAGAGAGAGAGAGAGAGAGAGAGAGAGAGAGAGAGGGAGAGAGAGAGAGAGAGAGAGAGAGAGGGGGGGACAGAGAGAGAGGGGGGGGACACAGAGAGGGGGGGCAGAGAGAGCGAGAGGGGGGGACTGAGAGAGAGAGAGAGAGAGAGAGAGAGAGAGAGAGAGAGAGAGAGAGAGAGGACTGAGAGAGTGGGGAGAGAGAGAGGACTGAGAGGAGAGAGAGAGAGAAAGAGAGAGAGAGAGAGAGAGAGAGAGAGAGTTGAGAGGGGGACTGAGAGAAGGAGAAAGAGAGAGAGGGAGGGACAGAGAGAATTGAGAGGGGGGACTGAGAGAGTGGGGAGAGAGAGGGAGGGACTGAGAGATAATTGAGAGGGGGGACTGAGAAGGAGAGAGAGGGAAGGAGGGACTGAGAGAGAATTGAGAGGGGGGACTGAGAGAGTGGGGAGAGAGAGGGAGGGACTGATAGAGAATTGAGAGGGGGGACAGAGAGAATTGAGAGGGGGGACAGAGAGTGGGGAAAGAGAGAGGGAGGGACAGAGAGAATTGAGAGGGGGGACTGAGAGAGTGGGGAGAGAGAGAGAGGGAGGGACAGAGAGAATTGAGAGGGGGACAGAGAAGGAGAGAGAGAGAGAGGGAGGGACTGAAAGAGAATTGAGAGGGGGGACTGAGAGAGAATTGAGAGGGGGACTGAGAGAGTGGGGAGAGAGAGGGAGGGACTGAGAGAGAATTGAGAGGGGGGACAGAGAGAATTGAGAGGGGGGACTGAGAGAGTGGGGAGAGAGAGAGAGAGAGAGAGAGAAAGGAACTGAGAGAGAATTGAGAGGGGGGACTGAGAGAGTGGGGAGAGAGAGAGGGAGGGACTGAGAGAGAATTGAGAGGGGGGACTGAGAAAAGGAGAGAGAGAAGGAGAGAGAGAGGGAGGGACTGAGAGCGAGAGAGAGCAAGATAGAGCGACTTAGTGTTTGTCTTCGTGTGTGCGAGCACAGAGAGGATTTCAAATAATGTGCCTAGTAGGCTGTGACAGCGACAGTGAATGAAAAAGATGAGTGTGTGTGGTAGATGTTCATGCAGGGATAAGAGGCTTATGAGGGGAGCATATTATTTTCTAAGTAAATGTCATTAATTTTAATTAGCTGTATATGTAACGTGTACACCTGGAATGAATGTAATGCCTTGTACTGTATATATAGTGGGTAGAAGAGGTGAAACGACTGGAGGGTGATTACAATAACACAAAATGATATTCACACAATGCTGTCTCTTTTTAGATGGTGTCATATTCTCCCTCTCTGCTGCATTCATCAACATGCACCTCACTGGGTTTACATCATACACTCATCAAGACACATCAGAGAGGTATATTGGTGATTTAAACCACACATTGATGCACTCACAAAGCACTGTCGTCATCAGAGAAGCATATTGATGAGTTTCACCACTATCAAACGTCCTAATCAGAAATACATTTTTGGTTAGTTTATCCACAAAGTGATGCTTTCATTGAAAAATAATATTGGTGAGTTAGGCCTACAGCACAAAGCATTTCTTTCAAAAAGTAATATTGATAAGTCAAACCACACATTGACAACCTCATCAAAAAAGCCCTTTGATGACTGAGTTCCCCCATACAACCACGCTTTCATCAGAAAAGCACAACCGAACCGTGGTAAACAACAACACAGCTATGCATTCATTGGACAGAGGAAACACTCTGGGGAACCCTGCACTAACGGAGAAATACTTCAATCAATACAAACACTGTGCTGAGGTCCATGATACAGCCATCCAATCAATACAAACACTGTGCTGAGGTCCACGATACAGCCATCCAATCAATACAAACACTGTGCTGAGGTCCACGATACAGCCATCCAATCAATACAAACACTGTGCTGAGGTCCACAATACAGCCATCCAATCAATACAAACACTGTGCTGAGGTCCACAATACAGCCATCCAATCAATACAAACACTGTGCTGAGGTCCACGATACAGCCATCCAATCAATACAAACACTGTGCTGAGGTCCACAATACAGCCATCCAATCAATACAAACACTGTGCTGAGGTCCACGATACAGCCATCCAATCAATACAAACACTGTGCTGAGGTCCACGATACAGCCATCCAATCAATACAAACACTGTGCTGAGGTCCACGATACAGCCATCCAATCAATACAAACACTGTGCTGAGGCCCACGATACAGCCATCCAATCAATACAAACACTGTGCTGAGGTCCATGATACAGCCATCCAATCAATACAAACACTGTGCTGAGGTCCATGATACAGCCATCCAATCAATACAAACACTGTGCTGAGGTCCACGATACAGCCATCCAATCAATACAAACACTGTGCTGAGGTCCACGATACAGCCATCCAATCAATACAAACACTGTGCTGAGGTCCACGATACAGCCATCCAATCAATACAAACACTGTGCTGAGGTCCACGATACAGCCATCCAATCAATACAAACACTGTGCTGAGGTCCATGATACAGCCATCCAATCAATACAAACACTGTGCTGAGGCCCACGATACAGCCATTCAATCAATACAAACACTGTGCTGAGGCCCACGATACAGCCATCCAATCAATACAAACACTGTGCTGAGGCCCACGATACAGCCATCCAATCAATACAAACACTGTGCTGAGGCCCACGATACAGCCATCCAATCAATACAAACACTGTGCTGAGGCCCACGATACAGCCATCCAATCAATACAAACACTGTGCTGAGGCCCACGATACAGCCATCCAATCAATACAAACACTGTGCTGAGGTCCACAATACAGCCATCCAATCAATACAAACACTGTGCTGAGGTCCACGATACAGCCATCCAATCAATACAAACACTGTGCTGAGGTCCACAATACAGCCATCCAATCAATACAAACACTGTGCTGAGGTCCACAATACAGCCATCCAATCAATACAAACACTGTGCTGAGGTCCACGATACAGCCATCCAATCAATCCAAACACTGTGCTGAGGTCCACAATACAGCCATCCAATCAATACAAACACTGTGCTGAGGTCCACGATACAGCCATCCAATAAATCCAAACACTGTGCTGAGGTCCACAATACAGCCATCCAATCAATCCAAACACTGTGCTGAGGTCCACAATACAGCCATCCAATCAATACAAACACTGTGCTGAGGTCCACGATACAGCCATCCAATCAATACAAACACTGTGCTGAGGTCCACGATACAGCCATCCAATCAATACAAACACTGTGCTGAGGTCCACGATACAGCCATCCAATCAATACAAACACTGTGCTGAGGTCCATGATACAGCCATCTAAAGACACAGCATCACTGGAACACAACACACAGTGATTTTGCTTCAGATAAAGGATGCGTACCTACTGGCACCCTATTCCCTATTATAGTGCACTACTTTTGACCAGGGCTCTGGTCAAAAGCAGTGCACTATATAGGAACTAGGGTGCCATTTCAGAGCCGCCCACAGTGATGGGTTTAAGACAAAGAAACATCTCTAGAGTTTGTTCCTGCTTCTTTCCAGCCATGCCTCAACGACAGGACACCTTGGTGATTTAAACCCCACAGCAATCAATTAAAAAGAGCCATAGGAGCGTTCCGCCGCAACGCAAGGCTGGCCCAATCAAAGGAAACGTTTCTGAAAAGCAGGACAGCACTCAGACCCTGCCTGCTGCACAATGATGCTGGTGTTTCAAAAGAACCACTGATGAATTTCCAGCCTCAGTGTTTCTTTCATCAGCTCACAGCTGACAGTTCTGCTAACACGGCTCGATTTTCTACCGCCCTCCCATAGATTGACATGGCCCTCCTTCCCCTCACACTCTCCCTTCCCCTCACACTCTCGCTTCCCCTCACACTCTCCCTTCCCCTCACACTCTCGCTTCCCCTCACACTCTCCCTTCCCCTCACACTCTCGCTTCCCCTCACACTCTCCCTTCCCCTCACACATGAGGTAAAAACTCTGAGTGATGCAACTGCTGCCTGGGTCGGTCTCGACAACAATCTCAAGAGTGCTTAACATTATTGCTTCTTGTTGTGATGTTGTAGTAAGATTGATTCGTTGTGATGTAATCTGGGATAGCCTGAGTGGATCTGACAGGATCTGACTTGGATTGATGAAGGTCTAAAAGGGGTTTCTTGTTGTTGTTTAGAAAGCGAGAGCTATACTGCTGCCTCTCAGATCAGATGTTATTGAAGCAAGTGAGTGCATGTCATTTGGGTTCATTTTTATGACTGTTAAACCATTTATCACACCAGACCCGGGTGCTTAGCTGTGTCTCACACACCAGACTGACTAACGTATGTGTCAGAAACTAACCTGGAGCTGACGATAACACTTGGATGAATCCCAAATGGCACCCTTTTCCCTATATAGTGCACTACTTTTGACCGGGGCCCTATTGGCACTGTACAGAATAGGATGCATAATCTGCTTTTGGCTCAATGGAAATGATCCACTGTCTATACGTCTGTCTGTTTATTGTCCTTGTGTTGCTTGGAGCTTAACCAATCATCATCACGTAATGGATCAGCCATCGTGATAATGAGATAGGAGTAATCATTCGGGTATTTTAGCTGCCTAAGAGTCTGGTGCAAATAGAGAGGAGTGCTAATCAAAGGGTGTGTACAAAATGGCACCCTATTGCCTATATAGTGCACTACTTTTGAGCATATAGGGAATAGGGTGCCATTTGGGATGTACACAAAAGTGTGATTCATCAGGATAAGAGACAGGTGTTGTTACTGTAGTCAAGTCAGTTATCAGCTGCTGAAACTAATGGAAAATATCTCTCTCTCTCTCTCTCTCTCTCTCTCTCTCTCTCTCTCTCTCTCTCTCTCTCTCTCTCTCTCTCTCTCTCTCTCTCTCTCTCTCTCTCTCTCTCTCTCTCTCTCTCTCTCTCTCTCTCTCTCTCTCTCTCTCTCTCTCTCTCTCTCTCTCTCTCTCTCTCTCTCTCTCTCTCTCTCTCTCTCTCTCTCTCTCTCTCTCTCTCTCTCTCTCTCTCTCTCTCTCTCTCTCTCTCTCTCTCTCTCTCTCTCTCTCTCTCTCTCTCTCTCTCTCTCTCTCTCTCTCTCTCTCTCTCTCTCTCTCTCTCTCTCTCTCTCTCTCTCTCTCTCTCTCTCTCTCTCTCTCTCTCTCTCTCTCTCTCTCTCTCTCTCTCATCCAGTAGGACTGCATCCTCATTCTTCTCCCAAATTGCTAAGAATTCCTGTCATGGATTCAAAATAACTGCCTTTAGCCAATGATTCCACCAATTCAATGCTTTTAAATCCATTACGGAAATGTGGGTGGAGAATAAGGAAATCAGTGGTTTGGGGCGGGTCCATCCAGTGTACAGATCTAGGATCAGGTCTTTCCATGCCCTTGTAACCTTTTCCATTGTGATCTATAAAAGGCCACCCTGGCCGGAGGTAACTAGGTTAGCGATACAGAACCAGAGCTGTGTCTCAAACGGCACCCTGTTTCCTATATCCGCTCTGGTCAAAAGTAGTGCACTATACAGGGAATAGGGTGCCATTTGGGACTTACACTCAGTCAGCCAGTCGCCCAGTCATCAACAATAAACAGCCCACACGAAACAGGAAATTAGTGGTTCTTTCAGGAGGCCTGTGTTCTGCCAGAGCCCCATTCCCTCATTCTCTGAGCAGACTAAAGTGAACTGCTGGCACAGAACACAGAGGCCCTCCCTCCCTCCGGCCTGTAAATCTCACCCACATTAATGATTGGTCTACACCCGCCACGCCCATCCTTTCATCTGTATTCATTATTGGTCACAGCTGGAAGTGCAGCCTCTCTCAGCCTCAGTCAATCCAGAGGTCCGCTGCCCAGCCGCGAGAGAGAATATACTGAGGAAAATAAACTATTAATCACGTTGTGTTGTGGTCTTGAGATGACACAATGGGTGGGTCCGAAATGGCACCCTATTCCCTATATAGTGTACTATTTTTGACCAAAGCTCTATGGACTCTGGTTCCAATGGCCTTATGAGCACTGGTCAGAAGTAGTGCACTACACAGGGAATAGGGTGCCATTTGGGACACAGCCATTATTCCCTGAGGTCTGTAATTTGGCCTCCGCTGAGAAGAGGCACGGTCAGTGACGGGAGGCCAGTGTGTGTGTGTGAGTGTGTCATGCTGTGTGCTGCCGAGTGCTACAGAGGGTGGCCACGACACCCTGGCCTGAGGTAACTAGGTTAGTGATACAGAACAGAGCTGCATCCCAAATGGTACACTATTCCCTATATAGTGCACCAATTTGACCCAGGGTCCATAGTTTACCCATAGGGATCTGGTCAAAAGTAGTGCACTATATAGGGAATAGGGTGCCATTTGGTACTCAGTCTTGGCCAATCACAGCTCTAATCTGTACCCTTCAGAGAGCTAGTCCATCTGAACTGCTCCACTGCACCTCCAGCTGTGGAAAATAGATATTGTACACAATTAGAGGCTCCCTTTATAGGGTCCCAGCACAGACAAACAGCGCTGTTCTTCCCTGACTTTGACATACTGGTCATATGGGGATTCCTTCCACATCAAATATTTAAATGAGTGCTGAGTCGCTGACATATGTGAGCTCTCACTTGTATTGTTTTGCTAATATCATTGATGAGCATTTTGTTTCGGGGTGGAAGAAAGCAAGAGACAGCAATAATATGGAGGTTTTGAAAGCTTGAAAGAAGCAGTATAGATTTTGAGACATGTTGTAGTGACAGACAGGCTTGGTGCATCTGATCGTTGATCTGCAGTGCATTGATCTGCCGAACTAATCGTTTTTCCTCTCTGAAACACAACATTGCATTATTTATGCTAAGTAGGCCCTTCTGTTCAGGGCCTTTTAAAATTAACTCCCCATTCACCGGCCATTACCGGCCATTGTTGGAGCCCTCCTCCCATTCCTCTCCATCTCCATATATCTACGGCTACGTCCCAAATGGTACCTTATTCCCCATGTGCATCTGGTCAAAAGTAGTGCACTATATAGGGAATAGGGTGCCATTTGGGACACAAGCAACCATTTACCAGGCAGCACAGCTGTGTCATAGCTTAGTTCAGACACACAACATTAAGCCACATGTTGTTGTGTTATACCCTTTAAAGGGGCAATCTGGGATTAGAAAAACAACAAAGCGGTTACCCTGCCACATGTTATGGTAAACAGCTGAAGAAATGTCACCCAAGCTCAAAAATCATGAGGCAGTTATATTCCTCAAGAATCGATGGCTATACTGTATATCGTTAATTGAAAAGTAAAAAACTGTATGTAGCAATCACAGATGGCCCCTTAAAAAAAATACAAACCCTAATCTAATGTGACATATTTCTGAATGCGAGAAGTCCTTTTTGCACTGCAGGTGCAAATTGCAAACTCGGTGTTGAATTGACAAAATAAGCTCCACACGAAGAACCACAAGCATTATAAGGTGTACGCCCTCTCAGTTTCATACTTCAGGACTTGATTATCTTATTGCATCTCATCAATGCTTGAATTTGATGATTATTTTGATAGTTGCAATCTTCATTTCTATTTGATATGATTTCATTAGCATGTTCCCAACACTGACCTCGTCTGTGTCCCAAATTGCACCCTATTCCCTACATAGTCCACTACTTTTGGGCCCTGGTCAAAAGTAGTGCACTATATAGGGAATAGATGCCATTTGGGACAGGCCCCTCATCTCAGTAGCAGCAGAAGAGTGTTTACCATTTCTACCCCTAGCAGTATGCAGTACAGCTTCTCACTGACCATTGACAACTCCTCCAAACTGCCCTACACACATTTCATATGCAGAAGCACAGAAAAATACAATTATGCATAATTCAACAACAGACAGTAAAAACAGCTGACGTAGTTAAAGTAGGTGCGTGTGTTTTCATGCGTCTACATTTGTGGGGTTCTGTGTGGGCGCACATCACATCTGCAAGAGTGAGCACATAGGCGTGAGAGAATATAGACTACTGTGTGTCTGAGTTTGGCTGAATGGGTAACACTGCCAACTCTAGTCCACATGTAATCCCTGCATGGGAAACCAGGGATCGCCCCCCGGTCCAGGCTGCCCATTTCTAATAAGACCCTGATCTGTCTCCCCCGCTCTATATATCCTACTGTCTGAATAAATACAAAATACCTACCAAAAAAATATACATATATAAAAATGATATAGGCTACTGTTTTGTAGTGTTAGTGAGACTGTTACAATGGTTAATCTGTGAGACTGTTACAGTGGTTAGTCTGTGAGACTGTTACAGTGGTTAGTCTGTGAGACTGTTACAGTGGTGAGACTGTTACAGTGGTTAGTCTGTGGGATTATTGACCGTTACAGTGGTTAGTCTGTGGGATTAGTGAGACTGTTAGTGGTTAATCTGTGAGATTAGTAAAACTGTTACAGTGGTTAATCTGTGAGACCGTTACAGTGGTTAATCTGTGAGACCGTTACTGTGGTTAATCTGTGAGAGTGTTACAGTGGTTAATCTGTGAGACTGTTACTGTGGTTAATCTGTGAGACCGTTACAGTGGTTAATCTGTGAGAGTGTTACAGTGGTTAATCTGTGAGAGTGTTACAGTGGTTAATCTGTGAGAGTGTTACAGTGGTTAATCTGTGGAATTTGTGAGACTGTTACAGTGGTTAATATGTGAGACTGTTACAGCGGTTAATCTGTGAGACTGTTACAGTGGTTAATCTGTGAGACTGTTACAGTGGTTATTCTGTGGGACTGTTACAGTGGTTAATCTGTGAGACGTTACAGTGTTTCATATGTGGGACTGTTACAGTGGTTATCTGGGAGACTGTTACAATGGTTAGTCTGTGGGATTAGTGAGACTGTTAGTGGGTAATCTGTGAGACTGTTACAGTGGTTAATCTGTCAAATTAGTGAGACTGTTACAGTGGTTAATCTGTGAGACTGTTACAGTGGTTAATCTGTGAGATTGACAGTGGTTAATCTGTGAGACTGTTACAGTGGTTAATCTGTGAGATTGACAGTGGTTAATCTGTGGGACTGTTACAGTGGTTAATCTGTGAGACTGTTACAGTGGTTAATCTGTGAGACTGTTACAGTGGTTAATCTGTGAGATTGACAGTGGTTAATCTGTGGGACTGTTACAGTGGTTAATCTCTGAGACTGTTACAGTGGTTAATCTGTGGGATAGTTTCTCTCCCTGTTATACATTACTGTGTGCTTGTATCTGACCCCCATCGGTCAACAATGACTGCAAAACAAATCAATAGGAAAAGGTGATTTCTGGCCAATCATAGGCGGTTTTATTGATTAAGTGATTCTGTTGTAGTTGGGGGAGGGGGGGGCTATGTGACAACTAAAAACACTGACATCAACAGGATAGAGTAGAAGATAGTGGAAGGGTGAGAGTAGAGGAGGGTGAGAGTAGCCTAGAGGGGATGAGAGAGATTCTTACCAAAGACGAAGTTGCTCTGAACAGAGGCTGCCAGTAGTGTCAATAAACTCAGAGTCCATAGACTTGGGACCAGGTAAGAAGGGAATGCCATGTTTGGTTGGATGCACAGATCCCTTTGTTCTTCTCACCGAATCCTCACGAGGGTTAGGCAGGGGAGAGGCGCACCCGAATGTTACCTGCGAGGGCAGGGGAGAGGAGCACCGGAGTGTTACCTGCAGAGGCAGAGGAGAGGAGCACTGGAGTGTTACCTGCGGGGGCAGGGGAAGGGCGATAAAACAAGACCAAGCCGTTCGGGATTAATTGGTTGCGTTCTGATTGGTTGGCCGGTGCTTAATAAACGTTTGGACATCGTTACTCAAGCGCTGCTCCGTGGGTCTCGTCGATCTGCTGCCTGTGTCATATCGTACCGGGGGTGACCCGGTGATCGAGCCTGTTGCTACCACCGTAAAAGGCAACGTTCTAAATCACTAAAGGCGGAAAATCAGTGTGGGCTGTCATTACCCTAAATGTATTCAATTTATCTCTACATTTATTCAAGCTCTGAGTATAAGTGGGATGTTTTCTGGGCCCAAAACAACTCTAGTTAATTACAAATAGCACAAATGAACCAAATCCAAACCCCCTGTTGGCCAAGCAAAACGCCGGAGTGGGCAGCAAAATGCGTGCACCTGTCGCCCGCAGAGAATTACCTGACCGTGCTTCTCTCTTCACGACACAGATGTAGCGCACACTGTGTCACTAGAATACCCTCAGCCTCTCACACACACTCTAAAATAGCCTTACATGGCTGCCGAGGCAAGGCTAGGATCTATCCTCGAAATTCTCCTTCACCATTCGGTTCAGCGCGAGCCATGGCGAGAGAGAGGTTGCCAGTGGGACGGGCGGGCGAACAGGGCGGAGATAGGACGGGGTGATGTGTTTATTGTTGTTGGAGCCATTAGAAGAGTGTGTCGAGGGAAAAAACAGAACTGATTTATAGAATAACGTTAGTGCTGATGACCACTAATAGCCTTTAAGGGGTTGGATAAGTCCAATCTAAAGATAGGTCCTATAACCCAGTGGTTCCCAACCTTGGGTACTAGAACCCCTGGGGGTACTTGGCCTATCCAAAGGGGGTACTTGAAAAGGTCTCATGAGGGGGTACTTCAGGTGAACTCGGGCTGAGTAGAATTCAGTTGGCGGTAGGCTACAGTAACCGAAAAAGGATTGGAACCACTGCCATAGCCTATAAGGCACCTGCGATGCTGCTGGATGCCGCGTTGAAACGAGAAAGGAGCCCGGTATGGTTTATCGCGCCTCCTCCTTTCCCTAGCCTGCCTACACCTTTCTCCCAATAAAGGAAATTAGCCCCGTGTAGAGGTAATCAGAGGGACACCTCGTAGCCTATTCGTATAAATAAAGGTGCACACAGCACGCCGTTGTAGATTGTAGCAACACGACCAATGGTAAAAGCAGGGCATGCAGGAAAGGGAGAGGAGAGACTGCGAGGTAGCCTACAGTCCAATAACAAAATGCATATTCGCACTAAATTATACAAAGCGTCCAGTATTGTATTCCCGGGTCAAGATAATGGTTTGCCTCCAGCACCTGCCAGTAACCTAGGCTACTGACTGAGGCGCACGCAGGAACATTCCAGGACACGAAAGCATCGTATTTACAACAGTGACAGGTGTCGGTCGTTCGTTACAGACCGGACACAGCCAATAACACTAATATTCTTAGGGACATAACGACATACACACCGATATAGGCCTGCCTCTGGATTCCAGAACGGGAACGGATAGGCTATTTGTCGCCGTTGGTTCTCGAAGTCCCTGTAATGCAGGAAAACTGGCGCTTGCTCTGATGTCTCTCTGGATCTGTCTATATTGACTTTTTCCTTCCTTCTTCGGCTTCTTGTTTTTCTAGCTTTTCCCCGCTCTCTCTAAGGCTACCGTTCACTGCAGCAAAAACAGTCTGTCTGAAAGACAGCAGGGAGGAGGTGGCGTGTGGAGGGGGAGGGAGCGAAGGGGGAGGGGATTTTAATACGATTTGGCCCGTAACATTCGGATAACAGGGCCAGAGCATATTGCCTGGGAGAGGGAGAGACACGCAGGGAAAGATAGAGATAGATACACTGTATATACAAAAGTATGTGGACACCCCTTCAAATTAGTGGATTCGGCTATTTCAGCCACACCCGTTGCTGACAGGTGTATAAAATCGAGCAAATGGCCATGCAATCTCCAAAGACAAACATAGAGCTGCCCGGTCAACTGTAAGTGCTGTTATTGTGAAGTGGAAACATCTAGGAGCAACAACAGCTCAGCCGCCAAGTGGTAGGCCACACAAGCTCACAGAAGGGGACCGCCATTGGACTCTGGAGCAGTGGAAAACGCATTCTCTGGAGTGATGAATCACGCTTCACCAGCTGACAGTAAAACAGACGAATCTGGGTTTGGTGGATGCCAGGAGAACGCTACCTGCTAGAATGCATAGTGCTAACTGTAAAGTTTGGTGGAGGAAGAATAACGGTCTGGGGCTGTTTTTCCTGGTTCGGGCAAGGCCCTTTAGTTCCAGTGAAGGGAAATATTAACGCTACAGCATACAATGATGTTCTAGATTATTCTGTGCTTCCAACTTTGTGGCAGCAGTTTGGGGAAGGCCCTTTCCTGTTTCAGTATGACAATGCCCCTCTGCACAAAGCGAGGTCCATACAGAAATGGTTTGTCGAGATCGGTGTGGAAGAACTTGACTGGCCTGCGCAGAGCCCTGACCTCAACCCCATTGAAGACCTTTGGGATGAATTGGAACGCCGACTGCGAGCCAGGCCTAATCGCCCAACATCAGTGCCCAACTTCACTAATGCTCTTGTGGCTGAATGGAAGCAAGTCCCCACAGCAATGTTCCAACATCTAATGGAAAGCCTTCCCAGAAGAGTGGAGGCTTTTATAGCAGCAAAGGGGGGACCAACTCCATATTAATGGCCAAGATTTTGGAATGAGATGTTCGACAACCAGGTGTCCACATACTTTTGGTTATGTAGTGTATATTGGCGAAAGAAAAACTGAGATGTCATATTCATATAGACTGTAGCCTATGCCCAATATGATTTTAGGCCTATGTTATTTGTCTCATCATAGAAAAATAATAGGCTAATAGTTTTTTCTTAATTGTTCTTCTTTTATCTAGTCCCTCTTATTATTATTGTTGTTATTATTATTATTATTATTATTATTATTATTATTATTATTATTATTATTATTATTATTATTATAGGTTTAGTAGCCTAAGTAGTGGTAGTAGGCTAGTCCCCAATGGCCATAAATAACTGATGTAGCTAGACCTAACACTTATGAATCAATGTTTTTCTCTGCTTTCCGTTAGGGAGGGGTCTTTTTAACTGACAGCGCGAGGCGTGGTCTTTCTGAGTGGAGTCACCAAGCGCCAGGCCCAGCAGACTACTGGTGGGTGGGTGGGCGGAGGGGTGGTGGTGGTTCAACACGCGAGGGGACTGGGTGGGGGGAGGGGTGGTGGTGGTTCAACACGCGAGGGGATTAAGGATTAGTTTTGCATGCGGATTAGTTCGTGTGTAGGGGGAGACTTGGGGTTAAAATGGTGGATGGAGCAGTGGCACGAAAAGCCCAATCACCATAGGCGACAAGCAGGACGCAGGAGGCGGGAGGATATCAATCTTAAATGTATCGGGTATAGGAGAGGGGATCACCAGACAGCTGTAGTAGCAGCAGGAATGCCTCAGTTTAAAATTAAATATAGACATAGGCTTTATTATGCCTACTATTTCCAGCTTTTACGCATCGGTTATAATTCAAATGTGGTTGTTGAATTCGTTGTTAGAGAGGACTGAAACTCAAGGCTCTCAAAAAATAAAAAAATAAATGACGGGGCATGCTCCATGTGCTGAAAACAGAAACAAGCCACCAGGAGTTGTCATTGCGCGCGCTTTCCTATATGTATCATCATCAACAACATACAGTGTCAACATGTCATTTGGACTATTTAGTGATTATGATGATTATTCTGATGATTTAATTAGTGTAATAAAAAAAAATAACATTTGCACACAGGCGCGTGCGTGTGTTTGTAATGAGTCAGTGTGTGTTTTTGTTAATTGTTTTGTAAAATATAGCTTAGGCCAAATGTATAATTAAAAGTTATTGCATAATGTGACACTCATTATTGCCTATAATTAAAATGATCATACTTTTTTACATACTGGCAGTCAGACGGTAGGCCTATAGCCTATATTATATTAATCATGAATGACTTATGGATGTGTGAATGAATTCAGATCACATGAAAGAAAGGATAAGTGGGGGAGGGGGGGGGGGGGTGAATGGAAAGAGATGGGTGACTAAATTAAACAAGATGTCGAGCTAAAGCTGCAGTCTTCCGAGGGAAAGTGTTTGATGAGGGGAGTCAGCCTACCGAGTGAAGCATGCATTGTGCATACATCCCTGATTACTGCTGAACGATATCCCGGTGCTGCAATGAGAACTGATTGTAAATGGAATACAGTAGCCTGAATGTGGACGGAGAAACTCAAAATAATCTATCTGTTATGGAGATTACATGTTTCATTTTATATAAAAATTACATTATGTAAGCTGTGTATCCAGCGCCACATTGAGAAACTAAGCACACATTTGAATGGCCACAATTGCTTGTATAATGCAATAAAAGGTATGCTTCAATTGAACAATTTAGTAAATGTATGTTTTCAAAAAGCCGACCGGTTCCTTGGCGAACCCATCTCTGCCGGGACTCGAACCCGGAGCCTCTGGATTAGAAGTCCAGCGCGCTATTCCATTGCGCCACAGAGACTGAGTCTCACCATTGGTGAAAACCGTGTATATATTCTCCCTTCCCAGCCGTATCGCCCATCCTCTAGACATCAAGCAGCATCAGGACCATTTGGCCGCTATTCCCGGACAGACCAATAGGGGCGCATCACTCTTCAGCTCCAAGATGGCAATATCAGTCCCTGTTAGTTTCATCTAAGGGATAAGCGAACGTCTTTGACGTCATCTATAAATGAAATCAAATTGTACTGGTCACATACACATATTTAACAGATGTAATTGCGGGTGTAGCGAAATGATTTATTTCCTAGCTCCAACAGTGCAGTAGGATCTAACAATTTACAACAATACACACAAATCTAAAAGTAAAATAATGGAATCAAGAAACATAAATATTAGTACGAGCGATGTCGGAGTGGCATTGACTAAAATACAGTAGAATACAGTATATACATATAAAATGAGTAAAACGGTATGTAAACATTATTAAAGTGACCAGTGATTCCATGTCTATGTACATAGGGCAGCAGCCTCTATGGTGAAGGGTTGAGGAACCGGGTAGTAGCTGGCTAGTGATGGCTATTTAACAGTCTAATGGCCTTGAGATAGATGCAGTTTTTCAGTCTCTCGGTCCCAGCTTTGATGCACCTGTACTGACCCACCCTCTGGAGAGCCCTGCGGTTGCGGGCGTTGCAGTTGCCGTACCAGGCGGTGATACAGCCCGACAGGATGCTCTCAATTGTGCATCTGTAAAAGTTTGTGAGGGTCTTAGGGGCCAAGCCGAATTTCTTCAACCTCAGAGTAAAATTAATGCAATGTAGACTAACATATGTGCTCTATAAATAGGGACATGTGTTTCAGGCTATCATGTCACACTACCTAGATGTTAACCTTTATATTAAGCCTTTTCCAGAAATTAGAATTACACCAAAAATGAAAGCAATTGTCTGAGGATGGTGCTGGACCATGTGACAAAGAAAAATGGGACAATTTGATGAAAAAGCTTTGAATAAAGGTTGAAACCCAGGTCATGTGACATGATTGC
Source organism: Coregonus clupeaformis (assembly GCF_020615455.1). Taxonomy (NCBI): domain Eukaryota; kingdom Metazoa; phylum Chordata; class Actinopteri; order Salmoniformes; family Salmonidae; genus Coregonus; species Coregonus clupeaformis. The sequence goes on from NC_059212.1 coordinate 54,568,729, forward strand.
CCAAAGCACAGGGCCCCATCTGTAAAATAGGATTTTAAGTGTATTTGTAATAATTTAATGTAACTTGTAAATATCAGATAATAGCATCCGATAAAATTGTATTTTATTCTGGTACATTCATTATTGACTGTGCACACACAGGCCTCATTCCAAATGGGAACCTATTCCCTATGTAGTGCACTACTTTTGACCAAAAGCAATGCATTACATAGGGAATAGGGTATTATTTAAGACATTCGTCGCACGCACAAACACCACATTGAGGTTGAGGCCCACCATTACGTCACAACATGCCATTCTCTTTAGACTGCAACAAACCAAACATGATCAGGTGCAGAAGGACCACAGCTCCTGTGTGGCTTGGTGGGAGCTGAAGCCTCAGGCAACTTCGTAGCTAGTTCAGAAAACATAAGTAGTTTCAAACATAGTGTGCACACATCCAATAACTTGCAGGTGTTAATGACCTCATGGAATAAAGACTGATATCCACAGTGGAAAATGTTACACACAAACTGTGGGAGCCTTGATCAATATTTCAGAAAAACATAACTCAAGTCACAGTCTGCCTTTTTCTGCCCTGGCGACAAAATGCTGTTGGTGGTGATGTAATGGACTGGGACGGAGACAAAATGTCTCCCAAAGTGGGCTACTGTAGACAGAACAGATAGGAGCTCACACACAAGCATAAGCTCTGACTGACAAGTGGCATTCCTGGTGATGTCATGCTCTGAGTGATCCAAATGTGGATCTATTGCAGATAAATGAAATAAAAGGAGACAGATTTAGGACACCTGATGAGGCAATGTTAGTGTCCCAAATAGCACCCCATTTCCCATATAGTGCACTACTTTTGAACAGAGCCCAATGGGCCTTGTGTCAAAAGCAGTGCACTTCATAGGGAGCCATTTGTGCCGCTGATGTCATTGTTCATCCCCTAATTGGTGATAAAATGTAATCATATTGAGTTAGATAACAAACCGGGTGATGTTAGGGTCATACTTCCATTATTTTGGCTTCATTTTTTCCATCACACAACACTGTCATTTTGTAGCCCCATTCTGTTTAACTTATTTCACTAATATTTTCACTTGAAATGAAACTTGAGCACAGCCAGCCTGGTCTCAGACTAGACGTAACATAGTAAATTGTAAAACCTGCACACTCATATTAGTATGACATGTTAGATTCGGTATGGTTACATAAGACATAAGGTTACTTAAGGCAACAATGAAAGTAGAGACTGGATGGGTGTACAATGTGAACGTCTAGCAACCCAAAGGTTGCGTGTTCGAATCTAATCACGGACAATTTTAGCTAATTAGCAACTACTTACTACTTTTTAGCTATTTTCCTTTAACCCCTAACCTAGCTAACGTTAGCCACCGAGCTAACGTTAAATCAAATTAAATCAAATTTTATTGGTCACATGCGCCGAATACAACAGGTGCAGACATTACAGTGAAATGCTTACTTACAGCCCTTAACCAACAGTGCATTTATTTTAAACAAAAAAGTAAGAATAAAACAACAACAAAAAAGTGTTGAGAAAAAAAAAGAGCAGAAGTAAAATAAAGTGACAGTAGGGAGGCTATATATACAATAAAATAAAGTGACAGTAGGGAGGCTATATATACAGGGGGGTACCGTTGCATAGTCAATGTGCGGGGGCACCGGCTAGTTGAGGTAGTTGAGGTAATATGTACATGTGGGTAGAGTTAAAGTGACTATGCATAAATACTTAACAGAGTAGCAGCAGCGTAAAAAGGATGGGGTGGGGGGGCAGTGCAAATAGTCCGGGTAGCCATGATTAGCTGTTCAGGAGTCTTATGGCTTGGGGGTAGAAGCTGTTGAGAAGTCTTTTGGACCTAGACTTGGCACTCCGGTACCGCTTGCCGTGCGGTAGCAGAGAGAACAGTCTATGACTAGGGTGGCTGGAGTCTTTGACAATTTGATGTACTGGGCCGTACGCACTACCCTCTGTAGTGCCTTGCGGTCAGAGGCCAAGCAGTTGCCATACCAGGCGGTGATGCAACCAGTCAGGATGCTCTCGATGGTGCAGCTGTAGAATTTTTTGAGGATCTGAGGACCCATGCCAAATCTTTTTAGTCTCCTGAGGGGGAATAGGCTTTGTCGTGCCCTCTTCACGACTGTCTTGGTGTGTTTGGACCATGATAGTTCGTTGGTGATGTGGACACCAAGGAACTTGAAGCTCTCAACCTGTTCCACTACAGCCCCATCGATGAGAATGGGGGCGTGCTCAGTCCTCTTTTTTTTTTTCCTGTAGTCCACAATCATCTCCTTTGTCTTGGTCACGTTGAGGGAGAGGTTGTTGTCCTGGCACCACACGGCCAGATCTCTGACCTCCTCCCTATAGGCTGTCTCATCGTTGTCGGTGATCAGGCCTACCACTGTTGTGTCGTCGGCAAACTTAATGATGGTGTTGGAGTCGTGCCTGGCCATGCAGTCATGGGTGAACAGAGAGTACAGGAGGGGGACTGAGCACGCACCCCTGAGGGGCCCCCGTGTTGAGGATCAGTGTGGCAGATGTGTTGTTACCTACCCTTACCACCTGGGGGCGGCCCGTCAGGAAGTCCAGGATCCAGTTGCAGAGGGGAGGTGTTTAGTCCCAGGATCCTTAGCTTAGTGATGAGCTTAGAGGGCACTATGGTGTTGAATGCTGAGCTGTAGTCAATGAATAGCATTCTCACGTAGGTGTTCCTCTTGTCCAGGTGGGAAAGGGCAGTGTGGAGTGCGATAGAGATTGCATCATCTGTGGATCTGTTGGGGCGGTATGCAAATTGGAGTGGGTCTAGGGTTTCTGGGATTATGCTGTTGATGTGAGCCATGACCAGTCTTTCAAAGCACTTCATGGCTACAGACGTCAGTGCTACGGGTCGGTAGTCATTTAGGCAGGTTATCTTAGAGTTCTTGGGCACGGGGACTATGGTGGTCTGCTTGAAACATGTTGGTATTACAGACTCAGTCAGGGACATGTTGAAAATGTCAGTGAAGACACTTGCCAGTTGGTCAGCACATGCTCGGAGTACACGTCCTGGTAATCCGTCTGGCCCTGCGGCCTTGTGAATGTTGACCTGCTTAAAAGTCTTACTCACATCGGCTACGGAGAGCGTGATCACATAGTCGTCCGGAACAGCTGGTGCTCTCATGCATGCTTCAGTGTTGCTTGCCTCGAAGCGAGCATAGAAGTGGTTTAGCTCGTTAGCCACAACAAATTGGAATTCGTAACATATCATACGTTTCTCAAATTCGTAACATTGTACGAATTTCAATTTGTAACATATTATACAAATTGCAATTTATAACATTCCATCCGAAACATCCACAAATGAATACATACCATACGAAACATAACATATCGTAGTAATTGGAGTGTCCTGGATTTTCATTTACTAGGCTACGTCTACCCCTGAGTCCATGTTAGCGCAGCGGTCTGTCTGATTGACCAGGCTAAGCCTTTCCATGATAAACCACAAAACATTTTTTTGGTTAGACATTTATTTAGACATTTATTTATCCATTCAATTACTGTGTTGGTGCCACAAAGACCAGAATATATCAACAAAACAACCCCTCCTCCTCCCTCCGCCTCGCTTTCTCTTCCCTTCCTTCCCTGCTCACATGTATGCAATGGCAGCAATGGAGGTCAGTATTGACAGCGCGATGACCACATAGCCCGAGCGGTACACCTCAGGAATCTTAAAGCCCGTACCGCTATCCCAGAACTGAGAGAGAGAGAGAGCGAAAGAAAAGCAGGATATATTAAAGGACAGACAAAAACAAGGACTAACATACCAGTATATTAGTTTTAAGGCGATGACCTAGTGTTGTTGTGCGTTGTGGACACATTTTACTTACCAGATGGCGGATTCCGTTCAAGGTGTGGTAGGACACAGGGAAGGCAATGCCAAACTTAGCTAGGCCGAGTAGAGCAGGGCCAATGGACAGGGAGTGGATCAGGTCAAGGTAGTATGGGTAGTTACCTGGCAACACCAACGCTAAGAGAGCAAACGCGGAGATACCTGAGAGAGAGAGCGAGAGAGGGGAGAGAGAGAGAGAGAGAGAGCGCACGAGAGAGAGAGGAGAGAAGAGAGAGAAGAAAGAGAGAAAGAGCACGAGAGAGAGAGAGAGAGAGAGAGAGAGAGAGAGAGAGAGAGCACGAGAGAGAGAGAGAGAGAGAGAGAGCACGAGAGAAGAGCGAGAGCGAGTGAGAGAGGAGAGCGAGAGAGAACAACATTATGTTTTTAGGACCGTGATCTTGTGGTCCTTTCCATGTACTGTAAAGGAGTAGGGTGAAGTTGACACCAGACGTTGATCTTGGGTCAGTTTTGCATTTCCCCCTATAATGGTTAAGGAAAAACTTCACCCTGGAGTGTACTGTAAAAGGTTTGTATATTAATATTACCTCCGCTGAGTCCCACTCCTGTGCCTCTGTGTGTGATGGACATCATCATAGGCATCGACCACCTGCAAGGCACAGGGTACCATGACAACACACGGCTGTCACACACACACAGTATACAAACACAGCATTTGTAGTTCACACTGGATATAAACCCTGTCAATACCTAAAGTTAGGTCTCTTGCGTTTTACCTGGCCACGTGACCCGATATTTAAATCTAATACATATCCATTGTTTATAGCAAAATCAATAAAAGCTCATTACATAATGAGTAGGGGGTGTAACGGTACACGTATTCGTACCGAACCGTTCGGTACGGGGACCTCGGTTCTGTCTGAACTGTGAACCCGAATGAATACATAAAAAAAGTGTATATGAAGAAATACATTTTTGTCAAATCAAAAATTAACCACATTAACAGTTGCCATTTAATTTTCCCGCTGTACCGAAACCGAACCTTAACCCAAATTAGTACAGAATCGTGGGTTTGGTGAACCGTTACACCCCTAATAATGAGTTAATTATCTTGCGAGGAGTGCCTGAGTGGTTGTTTTGTGGTTTAAAAGGTACTTGCTCCCCTGATCCATAAACAATGTCACAATGCACTGAATCAAAGCTGTGTGTATTGTCATTCTATTGGAGTTATCTCCGAGACGGCTTACGGAGAAGAAAGCAACTCAGACAAGCACCCTTCACAACTGAAATTTTACACACGGCCATTGCTGAGATGCACTGAGAGTTTATTCATTATTACACACGTAGACAACTTACTGATAGATAGTGATATGTGGCGACATGGGTCGGTTCAATTTGTTGTTTTTGGCCCAGAACTTGTTCATTTCCTCCTTTGCTGTGGTTCCCATTGGAACAGCACTAAAGACATAGAGAAAGGGTGTATTTAGAACAGGTACAGTACCAGTCAAAAGTTGACACACCTAGTCACTCAAGGGTTTTTTCTTTATTTTTACTATTTTCTACATTGTAGAATAATAGTGAAGACATCAAAACTATGAAATAGCACATATGGAATCATGTAGTAACCAAAAAGTGTTAAACAAATCAACATATATTTTATATTTGAGATTCTTCAAAGTAGCCACCCTTTGCCTTGATGACAGCTTTGCACAATCTTGGCATTCTCTCAACCAGCTTCATGAGGTAGTCACCTGGAATGCATTTCAATTAACAGGTGTGCCTTGTTAAAAGTTAATTTGTGGAATTTCTTTCCTTCTTAATGCATTTGAGCCAATCAGTTGTGTTGTGACAAGTATACAGAAGATAGCCCTATTTGGTAAAAGACCAAGTCCATATTATAGCAAGAACAGCTCAAAAAAGCAAAGAGAAACAACAGTCCATCATTACTTTAAGACATGAAGGTCAGTCAATACAGAACATTTCAAGAACTTTGAAAGTTTCTTCAAGTGCAGTCACAAAAACCATCAAGGGCTATGATGAAACTGGCTCTCATGAGGACCACCACAGGAAAGGAAGACCCAGAGTTAACTCTGCTGTAGAGGATAAGTTCATTAGAGTTAACTGCACCTCCGATTGCAGCCCAAATAAATGCTTCACAGAGTTCAAGTACCAGACATCTCAACATCAACTGTTCAGAGGAGACTGTGTGAATCAGGCCTTCATGGTCAGATTGCTGCAAAGAAACCACTACCAATAAGAAGAAGACTTGCTTGGGCCAAGAAACACGAGCAATGGACAGTAGACCGGTGGATATCTGTCCTTTGGTCTGTTGAGTCCAAATTTGAGATTTTTGGTTTCAACCGCTGTGTCTTTGTGAGACGCAGAGTAGGTGAACGGATGATCTCCACGTGTGGTTCCCACGTGAAGCATAGAGGAGGTGTGATGGTGCTTTGCTGGTGACACTGTCTGTGATATATTCAGAATTCAAGGCACACTTAACCAGCATGGCTACCACAACATTCTGCAGCGATACGCCATCCCATCTGGTTTGGGCTTAGTGGGACTATCATTTGTTTTTCAACAGGACAATGACCCAAAACACACCTCCAGGCTGTGTAAGGGCTATTTGACCAAGAAGGAGAGTGATGGAGGGCTGCATCAGATGACCTGGCCTCCACAATCCCCCGACCTCAACCCAATTGAGATGGTTAGGGATGAGTCGGACGGCAGAGTGAAGGAAAAGTAGTCAACAAGTGCTCAGCATACGTGGGAACTCCTTCAAGACTGTTGGAAAAGCATTCCTCATGAAGCTGGTTGAGAGAATGCCAAGAGTATGCAAAGCTGTCATCAAGGCAAAGGGTGGCTACTTTGAGGAAAATATATTTGATTTGTTTAACACTTTTTTGGTTACTACATAATTTCATATGTGTTATTTCATAGTTTTGATGTCTTCACTATTATTCTACAAATGTAGAAAATAGTAAAAATAAAGAAAAACCCTTGAGTGAGTAGGTGTGTCCAAACTTTTGACTGGTACTGTATATGCTAGAGAAAACATACAATTCCAACATAACATGTATTCACATTAAAGAATAACAGAGACAAGTGGGCAGGCACACACACCAAGGGTTGGAACCGGTTGATGGAACAGAACCAAAAACCGGAAAATACCTACATTATTTGAGGAACAGAACCCGACCGAAAACGAAAGTGATCTATATTGTTACAAAACACAACCGTATTTTAAACGCATGGGAAACGGTTAATAACGTTATTTTACGTTCCAGGCATTTTCTTCCAGTCCCACAAAAATCACAACACATTTGCCTATGCAAAGCCCTCACTCTGCCACTCAGAAACGTATTCCAGCGTCTGCCTGCCAGCTGTAAATCTTTGCCAGTGGGTGTGCGTGGGTGTGTAGGCTACCTGCCACCCCCCTCATAGTAGCCTACTGATGATGTTACAAGCGTAATTCAGAAATTAGGGAGATATATTTAATTATTGAAGAATGGATTGACTTTTTCAAAATGCTAGTTAAGGATACTATAGTTATCACGTTTCACATTGGATTTATTAACTACAAAAAAGGTAAGAAGGATTTTTTAATGGGCAATGGAAAAGCTCTAACAGGACACGTCTGCGTAGCCTCCTCGAACTTCGGAAAAATGTTAAGGCATTTTGACCTGTTCTTTAATACATCTCTTTTATCGCCAAAACAAAAAAAGATGCCCAAAAAGATGCCCAATCTTGCAAAGCCTCAGACGAGGCATGGAAAAGTGCCCCCCTCTGACAGCCCTTCTTCGGCCTCGGCGGACGATTGCTCAGAAGAAGCACCAGCATGACTCAGAATGGAGATGGACAAGGGTATAACAAAAATCCAAGAGACACTTTCTGAACGCCTCATCAAAATTGATGTGCTGGTCGATAAACTCCACGAAGACCAGAAAGTCACAAAGTTAGAAAAAGACCATGCTGACCAACAGGCTGCCATCCTGGACGTCCGCGAGGACGTGTATCAAAAGCACAAGAAAGTGGAAGACGCCATTTCTAAACTCGAGGAGAAATTTGATTCTTACCTAATTTTCCAAAAGCACATGAGTTTCAGATTTCAAGGTTTCCCAGAGGTCGTGGAGGGAAGAGACGCCATCTCCTTTCCACGGGAAAGGATTCCCAAATCCTGGATCTACCCCCTTCCGTGCACCCACTGGAAATTGTAGTGGCGCCGGAGAAGATGGCTGTAAAACGGCAGCTCTCTAACTCAAGACAAAGGAGATGATTGTGGACTACAGGGGGAAAAAAGAGGACTGAGCACAGGTTGAGAGCTTCAAGTTCCTTGGTGTCCACATCACCAACAAACTATCATGGTCCAAACACACCAAGACAGTCGTGAAGAGGGCACGACAAAGCCTATTCCCCCTCAGGAGACTGAAAAGATTTGGCATGGGTCCTCAGATCCTCAAAAAGTTCTACAGCTGCACCAGAGAGCATCCTGACTGGTTGCATCACCGCCTGGTATGGCAACTGCTCGGCCTCCGACCGCAAGGCACTACAGAGGGTAGTGCATACGGCCCAGTACATCACTGGGGCCAAGCTCCTGCCATCCAGGACCTCTATACCAGGCGGTGTCAGAGGAAGGACCTAAAAATTGTCAAAGACTCCAGCCACCCTAGTCATAGACTGTTCTCTCTGCTACCGCACGGCAAGCGTTACCGGGGTGCCAAGTTTAGGTCCAAAAGGCTTCTCAACAGCTTCTACCCCCAAGCCATAAGACTCCTGAACAGCTAATCATGGCTACCCCCCCCCCCCCACTCCCCCACTACTCTGTTTATTATTTATGCATAGTCACTTTAACTCTACCCACATGTACAGTTCAAGTCGGAAGTTTACATACACCTTGCCAAATACATTTAAACTCAGTTTTTCACAATTCCTGACATTTAATCCTAGTAAAAAGTCCCTGTCTTAGGTCAGTTAGGATCACTTTATTTTAAGAATTGTGAAATGTCAGAATAATAGTAGAGAGAATGATTTCTTTCAGCTTTTATTTCTTTCATTACATTCCCAGTGGGTCAGAAGTTTACATACACTCAATTAGTATTTGGTAGCATTGCCTTTAAATTGTTTAACTTGGGTCAAATGTTTCAGGTAGCCTTCCACAAGCTTCCCACTATAAGTTGGGTGAATTTTGGCCCATTCCTCCTGACAGAGCTGGTGTAACTGAGTCAGGTTTGTAGGCCTCCTTGCTCGCACACGCTTTTTCAGTTCTGTCCACACATTTTCTATAGGATTGAGGTCAGGGCTTTGTGATGGCCACTCCAATACCTTGACTTTGTTGTCCTTAAGCCATTTTCCAACAACTTTGGAAGTATGCTTGGGGTCATTGTCCATTTGGAAGACCCATTTGCGACCAAGCTTTAACTTCCTGACTGATGTCTTGAGATGTTGCTTCACTATATCCACATAATTTTCCTTCCTCATGATGCCATCTATTTTGTGAAGTGCACCAGACCCTCCTGCAGCAAAGCACCCCCACAGCATGATGCTGCCACCCCCATGCTTCAGGGTTGGGATGGTGACCCCACTTTTCCCCCAAACATAACGATGGTCATTATGGCCAAACAGTTCTATTTTTGTTTCATCAGACCAGAGGACATTTCTCCAAAAAGTACGATCTTTGTCCCCATGTGCAGTTGCAAACCATAGTCTGGCTTTTTTAAGGCGGTTTTGGAGCAGTGGCTTCTTCCTTGCTGAGCGGCCTTTCAGGTTATGTCGATATAGGACTCGTTTTACTGTGGATATAGACACTTTTGTACCCGTTTCCTCCAGCATCTTCACAAGGTCCTTTGCTGTTGTTCTGGGATTGATTTGCACTTTTCGCACCAAAGTACGTTAATCTCTAGGAGACAGAACGTGTCTCCTTCCTGAGCGGTATGACGGCTGCGTGGTCCCATGGTGTTTATACTTGCGTACTATTGTTTGTACAGATGAACCTGGTACCTTCAGGCATTTGGAAATTAATCCCAAGGATGAACCAGACTTGTGGAGGTATACAATTTTTTTTCTGAGGTCTGATTTCTTTTGATTTTCCCATGATGTCAAGCAAAGAGGTACTGAGTTTGAAGGTAGGCCTTGAAATACATCTACAGGTACACCTCCAATTGACTCAAATGATGTCAATTAGCCTATCAGAAGCTTCTAAAGCCATGACATCATTTTCTGGAATTTTCCAAGCTGTTTAAAGGCACACTCAACTTAGTGTATGTAAACTTCTGACTCACTGGAATTGTGATAGTGAATTATAAGTGAAATAATCTGTCTGTAAACAATTGTTGGAAAAATTACTTGTATCATGCACAAAGTAGATGTCTTAACCGACTTGCCAAAACTATAGTTTGTTAACAAGAAATTTGTGGAGTGGTTGAAAAACGAGTTTTAATGACTCAACCTAAGTGTACGTAAACTTCCGACTTCAACTGTACATATTACCTCAATTACCTCGACTAGCCGATGCCCCCGCACATTGACTCTGTACAGGTACCCCCCTGTATATAGCCTCCCTACTGCTATTTTATTTTACTGCTGCTCTTTAGTTATTTGCTTGTATTTTTTTACTTAACACTTTTTTATTTTACCTTTTTATTTAAAAAACTGCATTTTTGGTTAAGGGCTTGTAAGTTAGCATTTCACTGTAATGTCTACACCTGTTGTATTCGGCGCATGTGGCAAATAAAATTTCATTTGATTTAAGAAGGCCCATCGCACGCTACGGAGGCGGCTGCCTGGCCAGGTTGCACTCAGGGCATTTGTCATTACATTGCTACGGTACCAGGACACTGTTCGCATCCTCTCTGCTGCCCGAGCAAAGGGAGCGCTCAAGTAAGGAGATGATAATCATGATAATAATATAATATAATAATAATATGCCATTTAGCAGACGCTTTTATCCAAAGCGACTTAGTCATGTGTGCATACATTTTTACATATGGGTGGTCCCGGGGATCGAACCCACTTCCCTGGCTTTACAAGTGCCATGCTCTATCAATTGAGCTACAGAGGACCACTGTCCGGATCTTTCTCCCATACTACATAAGAGGCTTCTGCGGCAGGCTGGCTCGGCATACGGTCAGCGCTACCCGATGACTTTGTGGATGGAAACCAAGAATGGTGAGCGCACATTTGACTCTGTGAAGACGGCTGAAACATACATGAGGAAAGAACTCCCTGACTTGGTCACTCCTACTACATTATGAGGAATTGTCTTTTGAACTTGGATACAGTGGATAGTGAACTGTTAGAACATGAGGAAACGACTCATATGATCGACTGGCTGGCATGGCAAGCTGGCAAGGTGGCTAGCTTGATTCCGTTCTCATGATCATTGCAACTCCACGAGGTGAGATCTTGCATGGAGCCCCAGGCTGAGGGAGATTGACAGTTCTTTTGTGTTTCTTCCATTTGCGAATAATCACACCAACTGTTGTCACCTTCTCACCAAGCTGCTTGGCGATGGTCTTGTAGCCCATTCCAGCCTTGTGTAGGTCTACAATCTTGTCCCTGACATCCTTGGAGAGCTCTTTGGTCTTGGCCATGGTGGAGAGTTTGGAATCTGATTGATTGATTGCTTCTGTGGACAGGTGTCTTTCATACAGGTAACAAGCTGAGATTAGGAGCATTACCTTTAAAAAAGAGTGTGCTCCTAATCTCAGCTCGTTACCTGTATAAAGGACACCTGGGAACCAGAAATCTTTCTGATTGAGAGGGGGTCAAATACTTATTTCCCTCATTAAAATGCAAATCAATTTATAACATTTTTTACATGTGTTCTTCTGGATTTTTTTGCTGTTATTCTGTCTCTCACTGTTCAAATAAACCTACCATTAAAATTATAGACTGATCATTTCTTTGTCAGTGGGCAAACGTACAAAATCAGCAGGGGATCAAATACTTTTTTCCCCTCACTGTATGTATGTATGTGCATTCGGAAAGTATTCAGACCCCTTGATTTTTTCCACATTGTTACGATACAGCCTTATTCTAAAATTGATTAAATAAAAAATGACAAAGCGAAAACTGTTTAGAAATTTTTGCAAATGTATATATATAAAAAAACGGACATACCTTATTTACATAAGTATTCAGACCCTTTGCTATGAGACTCGAAATTGAGCTCAGGTGCATCCTATTTCCATTTATCATAATTGAGATGTTTCTACAACTTTATGGGAAGTCCACCTGTGGTAAATTCAATTGATTTTACATGATTTGGAAAGGAACACGCTGGTCTATATAAAGGTCCCACAGTTGACAGTGCATGTCAGAGCAAAAACCAAGCCATGAGGTCGAAGGAATTGTCCGTAGAGCTCCGAGACAGGATTGTGTCGAGGCACAGATCTGGGGAAGCGTAGAACAACATTTCTGCAGCATTGAAGGTCCCCAATAACACAGTGGCCTCCATCATTCTTAAATGGAAGAAGTTTGGAACCACCAAGACTCTTCCTAGAGCTGGCCGCTCAGCCAAACTGAGCAACCGGGGGAGAAGGGCTTTGGTAAGGGAGTTGACCAAGAACCCGATGGTCACTCTGACAGAGCTCCAGAGTTCCTCTGTGGAGATGGGAGAACCTTCCAAAAGGACAACCATCTCTGCAGCACTCCACCAATCAGGCCTTTATGGTAGTGGCCAGACGGAAGCCACTCATCAGTAAAAGGCACATGACAGCCCGCTTCGAGATTGCCAAAAGGCACCTAAAGGACTCTCAGACCATGAGAAACAAGATACTCTGGTCTGCTGAAATCAAGATTGAACTCACTCTTTGGCCTGAATGCTAAGCGTCAGGTCTGGTGGAAACCTGGCACCATCCCTAAGGTGAAGCATGGTGGTGGCAGCATCGATTCACAAAATAAAATTACAATCAAATTGACAAACATAGGCAACAATAATGACCGGACTATTGAGCCCCACATGATGGTCACCAGCCGCACCTTCCCGCACACTCAAATGTCAACCAATCGCCATTCCCAAAGGCGCTCTGAAACCTGTGCCGCGCGGCGACAAAAGCGATGACCACAAACGCACTCAAGCAGCACAGGAAAAAATACATCAAGTTATGATTAATAAATGAAAACCTTTACCAGACGATAACTATCATTCCTCAAATATAGAGACAATTAGTTAAACAATCACCATCATCCTAAATTAACAACCAAAAAGTTAAAGAATAATCATTTAACTCCCAATGTCCATAACAGTTATTCTAGAATCAACTTATTTAACTACTGGGTGTAAGTATTTACCAAGATGTATATCAGATCGTTCTGCCCTGCTGGCTTCATTACAGTCAGTAAAACACAACCATCCTCAAGAAGGTGGAGGTTTGGCACATACTTAATAAATAATCCCACATTTGTAACATTTCTGAACACTCAAATCAACATATATTTTAGCACCAATAACAACTCAGCCTCCCCCCTAATTTTATGGGAACCTCTCCTTGCATATCTGAGAGGGCAAATAATTTCATTTAGTTCAGGTAATCATTTCGTTTAGTTCAGGTGCTCGTAAAATGGATTTTTTTTAACCTTTATTTAACTAGGCAAGTCAGTTAAGAACAAATTCTTATTTACAATGACGGCCTACTTGTAAAGCCCCCCCGGCCAAACCTTCCCCTAACCCGGACGAAGCCCTATGGGACTATCGATCACGGCCGGTTGTGATACAGCCCGGGATTGAACCCGGGTCTGTAGTGACGCCTGCGCCACTCGGGAGGCCTAAGGTATAAGGCTTTGGAGAAATACATTAGAGATCTGGAAAATGAACATAGTAAAAATTTGACTCAAAGCCATTGGAATATTGTCACGCCCTGACAGAGTTCGCTAGTTGGTTTGGTCAGGGTGTGAGTATCTATGTGTAGATCTAGTATGTTTTAGATCTATGTTGGCCGGGTGTGGTTCCCGATCAGAGGCAGCTGTCGATCGTGGTCTCTGATTGGGGATCATACTTTAGGTAGCCATTTTGCCTACCTATGTTGTGGGATCTCGACTCTCGTTTGGCGTGTCTGTGTGTAGCCATTGTGAGCTTCACGTTACGTTGCTTGTTGTTGTTTTGTCGTGTGTTAACTTAGTGAATAAACATGTATGCGTTCCACGCTGCACCTTGGTCCAATCCTGTACTCAACGAACGTGACAAATATAACACCCTGACGACCCACAAAGAGGGAAAACGCTCTTAGAACTTAGGAGTACAAAACAAAACTACTATAAACATGGAGATATAGCAGGAAAGTTGCTTGCTTGGCAGATCAGGAAAGAGGAAGCTAGTATAGTTATTAGCTCTATTTAACTGCCCAATAACACAGTTGTTCAGGGTCCTGAGGAAATTAATCTAGTCTTTAGGGAGTTTTATGAAAACATTGTACAAGTCTGAAGGGGATGCCCCTGCCACAATGCATGAGTTTTTGAACAAACTCAATTTACAAGTTTTTAACTGATGAGGAGAGAGAGTACTTGGAGAAAGAGATTACATCTGAGGAAATTAAGGAATCCATTTTCAACACTGCTGGGGGAAAATCACCAGGGTTAGATGGATTCCCTATTGAATTCTATAGATCCTTTTTACCCAAACTAATTGAACCTCTTTGCAATATGTTTAATTATGTCAGAGACAGAAAAGCTCCCAGACACACTGGAACAAGCACTGATCACAGTTTTGTTAAAACCTTGGAAAGATCCTCCGCTTTGTGGGTCATATAGACCAAGTTCTTATTGAACACTTGTTTCTTGCAAAACTCATAGCTCTTAAGACTAGATAAGGTTCTTCCTGACTTGGTTGATATGGACCAAACAGGCTTTGCTAGAAACCACTCATCTCCTGATAATATCAGAAGATTATTTAATATTATGCATTATGTAGAGAATGACCAAGAACCTGTAGTGGCGGCTTCATTAGATAAGGAAAAAGCTTTTGACCACACAGAACGGAACTACCTGTTTGAAGTTTCACAGCGGATGAATATTGGACCCAAGTATGTAGGTCTGATTAGATTACTGTACAAATATCCGGTAGCTCAGATCCTGACTAATGGAAATGTTTCCTCCCAGCTCTACCCATCACGTGGCACAAGACAGGGTTGCCCCGCTAGTCCTCTCCTTTTTTCTTTGGCTATCAAGCCACTGGCAGAAGCTTTTCGATCTCATCCATCCATGGTGTTCGTCTAGGTGAGCGCGAACATCTCGTCTCGCTATACGCTGATTACATTTTGCTTTACCTCACTAAACCAGAAATGGCACTCTGAGCATTAGTTGGCATCCTGAAAGAATACGGGACCTTTTCAGGATATAAAATAAACCTATGGAAGACTATAATTACGCCTTTTAACAGGGCAGCTATGCAGAACCCAATCTTAGACCAGACATTTTCTTGTAGATCTCAGAAAATGACATATCCAGGATTGCAAATTCCTTCTGAAATGAATAAGACATATCTACTGAACTGTCCTCCACTTCTCAAAAAGGTTGGGGAAGAATTGGATAGATGGAGGGATTGTCCCTTTTTCAAACCTTGCCCTTTCCTATTCCCAAAGTTTTTTCAAACAAATTAATAGGAAGGTCTCTTCATTTCTGTGGAAAGGGCTCTATCTGACTTCCAGTTGTACTACTGGCATCTCAGTTAAAGGCTGTGTGGGTACGGCAAAATACAACAAGTTCACCCTCTTGGAGACAGAGGAAGAGTGTCTTTCCTCTGTTTCATTGTCATCTATACCTTATAGTAGCCCACCTAAAGCTTTGCTAGGTCTCATAAACACCCCTTTAATTAAAAACACTAAATATATTGATTGAAGTCTGTAAACAAACAGAAGGGCATAGATCTATATATGAACAAACACCTTTCTATAATAACCCCCATCTTACCCAAAACCCTGAGAGATGGTATTACATTTTCTTGGTTCAACAAAGGAATTAAAACATTTGGTCATCTGTAAAGAGAAGGTGAACTACTACGCTTTCAACAACCGGCATCTCATTTTCAGTTACCTCAAACTCATTTCTTCAAGTACCTACAGGTTCGGCATTATATTGCCACTCAACAGGGAGGATTCAGCCCAGGAGTACATCTACACCTGATAAACTGTGGCTGGAGAGGAAAGGGGTAAAAGGTTTCATTTATTACATGTACTCTAGTCTTCAAGCTCTGTTGGGGAACGATGAATCTCTGGAGGCTTGCATGAAGTGGTGTGATGACCTTGATCTCATTGTTGAGGATGAGAATGGGCAAAGCTCTTTTTAGATGCTCAGCAACTTCCATTTAACAAAATTCTATATTTTACATAGGGTTTACTTTACACCAGAAAGGTTTAAAGTGGACCCTAAATATTCAAAATGTTGCCCAAGGTGTAAAACAGGGGTGGGCCCACTTATGCATATTTTTTTGTCCTGCCCTGAACTAGGCAATTGTTGGAAAGACATTATCCAGATGTTATCACAGGTCACTAATATGATTGTACCACTAGATCCTTCCCTTATTCTTCTTGGAGATGACTCTGTTCTACCAGTTAATGTTGGTAGCAAAACCAGATTCATTAAATTGGCAGTCAATGCAGCCAATTAATGGAAGTGTGGAAGTGTGACACTCCGCCAAGCAAGCAGATGTGGCTAAAATAACTAACTTCCTATATTCCATCTGAAAAATTATGTACAATTTACGTAGTAAACCCTTTGAATTGACTGATGTCTGGGGGGACGTTCAGAAGTTTCTAGAGTCGTCACCTTAGATGCCTCATTGTTATTTTCTTCCTTAATGTATCATTTTTATTAGTATTTGTTTTTGCGTTGAATAATTTGTTTTCTAGCATTGGATGTTTATTTGTTTTTATTTAACTAGGCAAGTCAGTTAAGAACAAATTCTTATTTACAATGACGGCCACACCCTCCGCTAACCCGGACGACGCTGGGCCAATTGTGCGCCGCCCTATGGGACTCCCGATCATGGTCGGTTGTGATACAGCCCGGGATCGAACCCGGGTCTATAGTGACGCTTAGACCGCTGCGCCACTCAGGATCCCCTGATAATCATTGAAGCTAATACCCGGTGAAGGGAGGGAGGGGGGTGTTCATGTGTTGGGGAGGGAAAGGTTTAGCACGATGTGCTCCCGTGTGGCCTGTTGTGTTGAGTGGGTGGGAGGAATAACTGGACATTATCTGTCATATTTTGCTGCTTATAAATATATTGTACAAAAAATATTATCTAGTGCTCCTCTACAAGCTGTTAGCTTGCGAACGTTAGCTCTGGTCCAACGTTAAACCAACTCTGAAGTTCAAAGAGATTCAAAGTTCCTGCATAGAAGCCCCTCCTCCGTAGGTATAATTCTGTGGGCCTAATTCAGATAATGCATGTCATAACAAGATGCCCAGCGCTTCAAGGCAAGCTTCCTCCATCCTCACCCTCAAAATGTCAGTTCCATCTCGCGCCCTACACTGTGACTGGCAGCACAGTGTGTGTTGGTCTTTCATTATGATTCAACCATGCTGTTACGGCAAAATACAACTTGCTCTTAAAATACTTTCCTATACAGATTAAATTGCTTAGCTGCTCCCCAGCAAGCTGCTCTATGCGCACTGACTGGTGAAGTCATTTAATGTCGAGCTAAAGGAAACTATATATATTTCAGAGGTTTAAAAAGGTACAGAAAGGAATGATATAAAGCAGTATTTGTTTTTTTATTCGAACCAATTCAGAACTTTCTTTTGCTGGTCGGAACAGTGGAACAAAAGGAAAAAAAAAAAAAAGTTATGTTCAGAACGAAACGATTGGAAAATAATTTCAGTTCCAACCCGACACTGACACACTCACACAAAATCTACTCACTGTCTGTAGAAAACGCCAAACCGAGGGCGGGATAAGCAAGTGCCCTGTCGGGCTAGTGTCCTGTGAGAGAGATCAAACAACATATTTTAGTAATGTTAGTAATAACATTTTTTAGTTGTAAATGACAAGGTTTGTTTCACTGAGCAAGTTCCTTCCTATTTCATCAGAGGAGATTATAGCCTACACTGATAACTATCAGTTTGATATTGGTGAAACGAAGTTGAGCAATAGCTGAAATAATAATGCACCAGCAAGGACGTTCATGTTCAAACTAGAGCTCTACTACCCGAATGCGTCGGGTTAGGGCCTGTTTTTTCATCCATAACTACGGGACGGGCAGGGCTCCGGTATCACTAAATTGATCACTAACATTTGAAAGTTGAGCCATTTTCTCGTGCTCTACTGCGCATTACAGTCATATGACTGAGATCATAAGATGGTGTCAGAAGTGCTTCAATCTCGTCAAATATAAGACAGGAGAGATTATTTCAAAGAAAATAATAAATGTTCCTTGAATTTTGTCCAAGTTTTGAGTGATGAAAAGCTAACCGCTCTCTAATGTCTCGTCATTGAGAAGAGCAGCCCAAGCGGAGCCGTTGGGTACTCACAGACCGAGCTGCCATGAACTGAGAAGAGCAGCACATGGATTTACTAACGGAGGAAGTTAGTCAAGGTTTGAAATAATTACAGTATGTTTTTGTCAAATACTATATTGGTTTGGGCTTCTTGCAGTCAATTTGCAGTGTACAAAGTATTTGTAATTATGTTCCGGCCCCCCAACCAACCGCTCAAGAAAAAAATCGTCCCGCAGCTGAAGGTAGTTGGGAAACCAAGCTCTAAATGTTAACACGCATCGCTTGTGGTACGGTTTTGGAAACATAAGGAACATATCTTTCATATCAGCGAGAAATAAAATTTAAAAAAACGAAAGGTTCAATTACTACACACCTTTATAGGGTCAGGGGTCGCATTGGCTTTCAGAAATCTAAATTTTCAAAACCATCAACAAAAAAAAAGTGCATTTTAAACCATTTCACCTGCGTTTTATATTGAACGTCAACAGTTGTTTTCTTTTGCTTCAATATAGTGAGAAGGGACATGCAACTATAGTTTCTTCACACCAAATACACTGCTCCAAAAAATAAAAAGGGAACACTCCAAGTCAATCACACTTCTGTGAAATCAAACTGTCCACTTAGGAAGCAACACTGATTGACAATACATTTCACATGCTGTTGTGCAAATGAAATAGACAACAGGTGGAAATTATAGGCAATTAGCAAGACACCCCCAATAAAGGACTGGTTTTGCAGGTGGTGACCACAGACCACTTCTCAGTTCCTATGCTTCCTGGCTGATGTTTTGGTCACTTTTGAATGCTGCCGGTGCTTTCACTCTAGTGGTAGCATGAGACGGAGTCTACAACCCACACAAGTGGCTCAGGTAGTGCAGCTCATCCAGGATGGCACATCAATGCGAGCTGTGGCAAGAAGGTTTGCTGTGTCTGTCAGCGTAGTGTCCAGAGCATGGAGGCGCTACCAGGAGACAGGCCAGTACATCAGGAGACGTGGAGGAGGCCGTAGGAGGGCAACAACCCAGCAGCAGGACTGCTACCTCCGCCTTTGTGCAAGGAGGAGCACTGCCAGAGCCCTGCAAAATGACCTCCAGCAGGCCACAAATGTGCATGTGTCTGTTCAAACGGTCAGAAACAGACTCCATGAGGGTGGTATGAGGGCCCGACGTCCACAGGTGGGTGCAGGACGTTTGGCATTTGCCAGAGAACACCAAGATTGGCAAATTCGCCACTGGCGCCCTGTGCTCTTCACAGATGAAAGCAGGTTCACACTGAGCACATGTGACAGAGTCTGGAGACGCCGTGGAGAACGTTCTGCTGCCTGCAATATCCTCCAGCATGACCGGTTTGGCGGTGGGTCAGTCATGGTGTGGGGTGGCATTTCTTTGGGGGGCCGCACAGCCCTCCATGTGCTCGCCAGAGGTAGCCTGACTGCCATTAGGTACCGAGATGAGATCCTCAGACCCCTTGTGAGACCATATGCTGGTGCGGTTGGCCCTGGGTTCCTCCTAATGCAAGACAATGCTAGACCTCATGTGGCTGGAGTGTGTCAGCAGTTCCTGCAAGAGGAAGGCATTGATGCTATGGACTGGCCCGCCCGTTCCCCAGACCTGAATCCAATTGAGCACATCTGGGACATCATGTCTCGCTCCATCCACCAACGCACAGACTGTCCAGGAGTTGGCGGATGCTTTAGTCCAGGTCTGGGAGGAGACCATCCACCACCTCATCAGGAGCATGCCCAGGCGTTGTAGGGAGGTCATACAGGCCACACACACTACTGAGCCTCATTTTGACTTGTTTTAAGGACATTACATCAAAGTTGGATCAGCCTGTAGTGTGGTTTTCCACTTTAATTTTGAGGGTGACTCCAAATCCAGACCTCCATGGGTTGATAAATTTGATTTCCATTGATAATTTTTGTGTGATTTTGTTGTCAGCACATTCAACTATGTAAAGAAAAAAGTATTTAATAAGATTATTTCATTCATTCAGATCTAGGATGTGTTATTTTAGTGTTCCCAGTTAGTGCAACACATTCCGCAGAAAATCAGAAGCAGAACGCTAATTGGCTAGCAGCCAGACAAGTAAATTACCTTCCAATGAAAAAGCAAGGTATTTTTTTTACAAAAACGATGCATGGCCATCATATTTCTAATGTTTATCATGCATTTTAACTTGCTACCGGAGAAAAACTATACCGGAGGTAAGTACCGGAGAAAAACTAGACAGGAGGAAAGTATGTTAAGTACCGGAGAAAAGTAGCTTACACACAGAGGAAGACGACGTGAGAGGCATAATTCGGCCCAAAACCTGTCCTCTCCAGCAGGTGGCATTTTTATTTATTTTCGTAATGTTTAAGTTGTTACGAGTGTACTGATATAAGTAGGACCATGACATCCCGGCAATTTTGAGAAAAAACACTTTATATCTGAGTTGTGCCAGTTGTTCACACGCGTATATCTGCCCTCTCATTGGCTAGAATGGTCCCTCCTGATCTTGCCTCCTCCCTACTGCCTACCATTTTTTAAGACATGTATTTTCTTTTAGGTTCCGGAGCGGCCACTTCAGTATCCAGTCAATATAATGGATAATTTGTTGCTACATATCAGTCAGAGCGCTAGTGAACCAGTGACAAGGGCAAAGATATTTCATCCGAGTGGAGAAGTGCAACTGAAGCACGAAATTAGTACTTTTACATTCATGATTTGGAACAAACCCTCACTGAAGCCGAGCAGAATTTACAATTAGAAGCATTTTAGATGTACATGTACAAAACGCAGTAAGATATTTTTTCTGTGTTTAATCTTTCGTTTTCTGCATGAAAAAGGCAAAATTCTGCGTTAACGCGACCCCTGAGGGTTTGGTTGGGTTTCCCACGCAGCCATATTTCCATGTTACAGCGATTGTTTACGGAAAACAGGCGGAAGACAGAGGCTTACCTGTGATAATTAGCTATCTGAGTCCCCAAACACCTGTGTAAATGGAAGACTGACGCCACAAACGTGTTGTCACTGAAAAATACTATTGGCTGCAAGTGATGGGAGTATTGGCTGTTTTGGCTGCCAGACCCAATTCACCTCTAAACAGAACATGTAAGGTCCTTGGACTAGAAAGAGTAACGTTAGGCTCCTTTAGTTCATTATTGGGCTAAGGAATCCCGACTGATTTCAGCACCCAAAGAATAGCCCGCAATTACACATGACATTGTTCTGTGTAATTGCGGGCTATTCTTTGGGTGCTGAAATCAGTCTTTTTTATAAAAACATAATTTTATGTGACATCGGAAGCCCACACTAGTCGTAAATCGTTGAGTTTAGTCGGCTAATGAATCCCTAGATAACCCCACATCCAAAGGTTGGGACAAGCTAGCTAGCTAGTCCTTGATCATGACTCTCAGTTCCATTAAATTAGACATAAGTCATTGGACGAAGGAGTCTTCTGTATGGGGGAATTTTATTAAGAGCCCCGACGCTCGTTCTGAAAATTAACACGCATCGCTTGATGCACGATTTTGGAAGCATAATGACTTTATTTCAGATCAACGAAAAATACTTTTCAAAAAACAAAAGGTTAAATTGATACACACCTTTATGGGGTTAGTGTTCCCACACGGCCACATCTCCATGTTACAACGAGTGTTTGCGGAAGACAGAGGGACCACCTGTGCTAATTAGTTACAGTATCTAACATGTGCCAAACTAGCTCTCAAACTCTAGGCGGCATTCTCCCTAAAGTTCTCAGCCGTCAGCTTCACCCATGACAGGCTCATATGAACTACAATCCCGACGCTGTGTTTTAACTTTTAGAAACGTCACTAATCATCGCTTGTGACACGGCTTTCAAAACATATGGCCCTCATCTTTCATCAGCGAGAAAGAATCCTTCAAAAAAAAATGTACACTTACTGTAGCAGTTACAGAGCCATACAGCTGTGGGTGCCTCCATCCTAGAAACTACACTTCCCGAGTTAGACATACACACAGGTGTTCGGAGCATGCTAGATAGCTAATTAGTACAGGTGGTCGCCTCTGTCTTCTGTCCGTAAACAAGCGCTGTAACATGGCAATAGGGCCGTGTGGGTACACTAACCCTATCAAGGTGTGTATCAATTTAAACTATTTTTTATTTATTTTCTTTCTCACTGATATGAAATATAAGGTCCTTATGCTTCCAAAACAGCAAGTGACGTGTATTAATGTTCCGATTGAGCGTCAGGTCTCTTAACAAAACTCACCCTTACAGAAGAGGCCTTTGTACAATGACTTACGTGTAATGTCATGGAACTGAGTCAAGATCGAGGGCTAGCTCCGAACACCTGTGTGTAACTGAAGAATGTGATACGAAAGTAAAGGGCTTTGTTTCTAGAACCGTATCGCAATTGAAAATTAATTCACGTTTAGATGGAGAATTTGGCTGTTTTGGCTGCCAGAGCCAGTCTACCTCTGAAAATAACATACAAGGTCCTTGGACCTAAAGGAGTAAAGGTTGGCTCCTTAAGAGTACATATTAGGTTAGCTAACGAGGATACTACACAAGCAATCTAGCTAGCTGGTTATATACATGGAACTTTGAAGCATTGTTTCCATAGGAATGTAAAGCTCATTTGAGCGTTTATATCTATCAAAATAACTTGCTGTAAATCTAAAATCTGTTGTCACAGGAGGAGCTAGCTAGCATGCTAAGGTTAGTATGTGTCGCAAGCAACAATGTTATGACGATAGTAGGGTGAACCAAGCTCTCTAGCTAAATAAATCTATTTGAACATCACTCTAAGACAAATTAATAAGTATTACACATATGTCTAACCAACAAACGAAATGTAAACATAAATAAACTGTCTCAAAGTTAGATAAGGCACAGGTAGCTACTGACCTTAGAAGTAACGCCATTGTTTCTTTAACAGCTGAAACAGGATATGGCGTAAACGGATGTTATTATATTTTTCCTGACGGTCAAGTCAGTGCTAGACGGAATCCTTGGGACGTCCATACCCTTACTCTAACCTAACCTTAATCATGACCTTGACCTTGACCCTTACCCTAACCCTAACATTAACAGTGACCCTTACCCATTCAAAATGTCAACTTCAATGGGGGATATGGACGTCCCAGGATCCCGGATAGCAGAGACCCTGACGATCCCCATGAGAAGGTCAGAATGGAAAATCAAAATGGCCTAAGGAAAAAAAATATCTACACCAAAGATGATCTATTACATGGAAAAAATTGAAACGCAGGTCCTCAATTATTGCGGGCAAGCGAGATCAGGTGGGACCATTCTAGCCAATGAGAGGGCAGATATGCACGTGAACAACAGGCATACCTAGCTTTTCTCAAAGTTCTGCAATGCCAAGTGCATCCCCTTATATCAGTACATTTGTAACAGCCTAAACTTCTATTAGATCAAATAAGCCTCACGTAATTCGACATGAAGATTAGGTCTGCTTCCAAAACCGTACTGCAACCGATGCGTGTTAATGTTCAGACCGAACGTTGCCTCTAAACCGAAGACGCCTTCGTCCAATGACTCTTATGTGTAATGTAATGGAACTGAGAGTCATGATCAAGGGCTAAGGTTAAATAGGCTGTATATTGATCTAGGTCCTAGGAAGTGGATGCTCTTATCATTTATGACCTAATAATATGAATGTTGTAATAATATATTTGGTAATAGGTTACAAAAGGGCAAACATGAACAACTGCTTTGTGCAGATTAACTTTATTTCATATCGAGACACATTTCAGAGCAACGCATTTTCACCCAACGTCCCATCTGTCATATGTGGTGTTCCAACTTCACCCTATATTCCCTATATAGTGCACTACTTTTGACCAATGCCCATATGGCTCTGGTCAAAAGTAGTGCACTGTGTATGGAATATAGGGTGCCATTTGGAATGGAACCACAGTCTTCAGTACTGATCATTGATGCAATTAAATTGACATGTTTTGCTTTTGAAATACATTTTATTTGGTGAAGCAAAAACGATTTAGGGTGCGTTTGTATGCTACAGCCATTTTGCAACATCTTGTTTGCTTGACATTTGGGTTTGGAAAGCCCTTCCAGTATAGTTATTGTCAAAACTCAGCAATATCAATCACAATTACAGGCTTTATTTGCAGCAGTATTCTCTGTGATAACCAGAATGGTGTACTGATCCGTGCAATAACAGACCAATTGACTGACAGACAAACATACACACACACAAATACTGTAAAAACACACATACACTGAGTATACAAAACATTTAGAACACCTGCCCTTTCCATGACAGAGACTGACCAGGTGAATCCATGTTAAAGCTATGATCCCTTATTAATGTCACTTGTTAAATCCACTTCAATCAGTGTAGATGAAGGTGAGGAGACGGGTTAAAGATGGATTGTTAAGCCTTGAGACAATTGAGACATATGTATATGTACCATTCAGAGGGTGAATGGGCAAGACAAAAGAGCTAAGTGCCTTTGAATAGGGTATGGTAGTAGGTGCCAGGCGCAACGGTTTGTGTCAAGAATTGCAACGCTGCTGGGTATTTCACGCTCAACAGCTTCCCGTGTGTATCAAGAATGATGCACCACCCAAAGGACATCAAGCCAACTTGACCCAACTGTGGGAAGCATTGGCGTCAACATGGGCCAGCATCCCTGTGGAACGCTTTCAACACCTTGTAGAGTCCATGGCCCAACGAATTGAGGCTGTTCTGAGGGCAAAAGGCGGTGGTGCAACTCAATATTAGGAAGGTGTTCCTAATGTTTTGTACACTCAGTGTACACACACACACACTAGCAGCATTTGCAGTGGTAATGTAGGCTTATTTTCAGTGGTAATGTAGGCTTACTTTCAGTGGTAATGTAGGCTTATTTTCAGTAGTAATGTAGGCTTATTTACAGTGGTAATGTTGGCTTATTTTCAGTGGTAATGTAGGCTTATTATGTAGGCTTGTTTGTTATTTTCAAAGACAAAATGCAATTTGTAAGGTAGTTTTGTTGCGCATACAAAAGCTGTGTTCTTTGCTTACCTAGACCTTGCATACACACATACTGACTCATTCACATACACGCAGACTCAGAAATTCAAACTCACAATAATACTTTTCTGAATGTTAATAATATGTCTCCAGTTCCACCCAACCTATAAAAGAGAAAGATTAAAATTAGTCAGACAAGAATGATTGTATTAGACAACATCATTATATACCATTATCTCTTCCTCTTAGTGCTTCAATATGACAAAGCCCTTTTAACTCAGTGACTGATCCCCAGCACATCAATCTGATTTATTAACATGACTGATTAACATGAGCGAATAACTGTCATTATGAATTATCTTTTGTGAATCTCTTGATGTGTCTCCTCCTTACAGAACAGACACTCAGTGACAGACAATGCATCTTCTGTGACTCTCAGTGTCTGTCTCTCTATGTCACCTATGTCTTTCTATGTCACTATGTCACCCACCTCCAGGATACCTCCTGATGATGAGCTTGCGGACCTCATCATAGATGAAGATGAGGAGACTGTAGGGTAGAGCACAGAACCACCAGGAGACCCTGAATGAGAGAGACGGAGAGAGAGACAGAGAGTGAGAGAGAGAAAGAGACGAGAGAGAGTGAAACAAAGGAGGAGTGGTTGTTGGAGTTCATTGTAAAATCTATTCAGATTCACACTGAATCATTGGGATGATATGAGGGTGTGATATGAGAAAGACATTTGAGGGATTTGTTTTGGAAGTGTTTAGGGTATTGCAGAGTGGAGACGTGTGTGGTACTGACTTCAGAGGAAACAGTTCATTGTAAAATCCATGGAGTTGAGGGTGTGATATGAGAAAGGCATGTGAGGGACTTAGTAGTTTTGGGGTAGAATTAAAGACAGTGGTATTGGGGATGGGATGTCCTTGTTTTTAGGGTGCTGTGTTGTACTGACTTCAGGGGATACATGCGGAGGGCGATGTCCATTCCTGGGCAGTAGGACAAAAAGGCAGCCAAAGCAGTCTCAGCAAAGAGGCCAAAGATCAGGATACGATTCCTGTTGAGGAAATGGAGATGGGAGAGGTGAAAAGAAGAAAGAATTGGACAAGACACATTTAGATTTTTTACAAATACAGTACATACTTATACAAAGTAAAAATCATATTCCCTATATACAGTAGTACACTACTTTTGACCAGAGCCCTATGGGCTTTGGTGAAAAGTAGTGCACTAGGGTGTCATTTGAGACTTCGCAGTTTCCACCTACTTCATGCCCTGCTGAAAGACAGAGTTCCTCCTGGTCTTGCAGATAATCACATCGGCCCACTGCACAACCACGATGCTCACAAAGAACGAGGTGTGACAGGTGAACTCAATGATCTTTCGCTGCTCGTAGGTCTGTGTAAAGGAAACACGTCCTAGTATACTTACAACTGAAAAACTGTTTTAGTTGTCAATAAAAAATGATGCTCTTGATGCTTCCAACAATTTAGATTCATTCAATTGTTAGAAGCAACAAAATTACCAGTGGGCTGAATTTATTTTATTTGATTGACTACATTTTTGTATTTTGTATTTTTATGGATGACACTTTTCTCCATGCACCTAGTAGTATGTCAAGGTGTGCAAGTTTACTTTAAAAAAATAAGCTTGCTGTGGTTCCATACAGCTACAGACTGTATGGATATGTTAAACTCTCTGTCTCACCCATTGCTGTCCATAGCTGTCCTCCACCTCGTTGTTAGCACGGTCGTCCCATTTCAGACGGATGCCCAGGAGGGTCTCTGGCCAGAAGCCATTCTCAGCCAGGATCACAAAGTAGGTGAAGAAACCAGCCAGAGCCTGAATCATACCTGGAGAGAGAGAGACAAGTCCATCAGCACAATATAATATCTGTTTCAATAACTGGCATGAACAACAGAGGGCAAAAATACAATGAGTGTGTCCCAAGTGGCACACTATTCTCTGTTAGTGCACTACTTATGACAAAAGTAGTACACTATATAGGGAATAGTGTGCCATTTGGGGGACACACACAAAAATGGCTTATAAACACAAGGCTTGCATCCCAAATGGAACCCTATTCCCTATATATTGCACTACTTTTGACCAGGGCCAATGATAGCATGCCATTTAGGACACAGAAACACGGATGAGCCCGACAGGTATTCTGACCTATCTGTCCGTAGGCCATGCTGATCAGTCTGTCGTTCACCAGCTTGTCTGTCTTTGGGCACCTGGGCTGACGCTTCATGATGTCACTCTCAGCCGTCTCATAGGCCAACGAGATAGCAGGAACCTGTAACCAGAGAGAGGAGAGGGAGTTAATGAAGAGAGATGGAGAGAGAGAGAGAGAGGAGTTTGAGACAATGTATGACAGAGAACAATGTGACAAATCTATAGGTTCCGTAATAAAAAAGCCCTGACTATTGGTTTAAGGCGTTACCAGTGAGGCAACAACAGGGCAATGTGTGTGAGTTAAAGTGGAAAATGGACTTAACCCAGTGTGAGACTAGAGTCCTCACAGCAGTGGATACAAATCCAATTCGCTTTAGAGGATTTAGCAGAACTCACCCTGACCCAGGGCAAGGTAGTGGTGAGTTATAGATTGAAAGGTAATGTATGATCAAGCTGAGAGAACGTCTGCTTGTGACTGAGTGTCAAGGAGTGGAGATATGATGAGTGGAGATATGATGAGTGGAGATATGATGAGTGGAGATATGATGAGTGGAGTCTTTCAGTGCATATAAACTGGAAAAGGAAAACTGCACTCACTGAAAAAGTCTTTCAAATGTAATGTTCTTTAGCGGCAGAAGAAAAGTTCAAACAAATGGACTGCTAAAGAACATTACAACTTTAAAGGAACAAATGAAGTAGTCCTGGACTAAAAAGCACTCTCAATGGAGATTCTCGCTTTTAAATCCAGGACCAATGCTTAATCTGTGTCCGGGAAACCGCCCCAGAGACTATTTCAGTGTGTGGGTCCTCACCATGTCTGTGCCCAGGTCGATACAGAGGATGGTGACGGTGCCCAGGGGCAGGGGAATGCTGGCGAGGATGAAGAGGAGGAAGGGGCTGATCTCTGGAATGTTACTGGTCAGGGTGTAGGCGATTGACTTTTTCAAATTATCAAAGATCAGACGACCTGTTTGGGATTGAAGAAGAACAGATAGATTTAAGTTATTTCACTTTCTTTCTTTCAATCTTTCCTTCTTTCTCTCCTTCTCTCCCTTCCTTCCTTCCTTCCTTCCTTCCTTCCTTCCGTCCTTTCTTACCTTCCTCTACTCCTGTGACAATAGAGGCGAAATTGTCATCCAGGAGGATCATGTCTGCAGCCTGCTTGGAGACGTCAGACCCAGCGATCCCCATGGCAACCCCAATGTCAGCCTTCTTCAGGGCAGGTGAGTCGTTCACTCCGTCCCCAGTAACCGCCACGATTGCCCCCTAGAACAAGAGAATTCAGAGTCAGAAAATAAGAAACATTTTAGTTGAAAAACTGCTGTGAATGGGAGATAAATGCAGTGTTTCAATGCTTTTCCTCCCACTGTAAAACTTAAATTAATAGCCAGGGTGTTTATTTGCTTAAATCACTGAACACAACAGGCGCTTATTAGAGACAGGCTTATATTTGAGTCAGGCATCTAATTCCTTAATGCACACAGCTTTTGCTAATTTGCATAGTTAATTGTTTAATTCCAGCATTCACTTCCAGCATTTTAATCAATTTCTTAATTCCCTGCAATAATGTGTTATCTTTTACACACTGTCACGTTTCTTTTGTCTTAGTATGCCTCTATTTAAAAAAAAAACTTGATAGAGTAATTATTATCCTATTTGACTGTGCATTTTTTACATTTTTAACTTTCGCCACTAGAAGGGTCGATCGGCTGTTTTCTGGGGGTCTGTAGTCCCGAACTTGTTGACTGTTTTTGTGCTTGCCCGTTAACTAGCAGTTCTCAGCTGCTCAACAGTTTCTTACTGGTGATAAAAACGGATGATTGACATCTTTTTTTTTTGAGTCATTACTGAATTATTTAACGTAACAAATCATAGAACCTCGCAAACAATTCATGATAATTCATGGTAACCACGTAAAGACTTAATTTAGACCCAGCGTTTATTTGAAACAGGCGTTTATTTGCTGAAATGTGTGCAGTTACCCAGCTATTGTTAAAAGAGACAGAGGCTGTTTGAGACTCTGCGTTTAATTTAAGTTTTACGGTATGTCAATTCTGGAGCAATTTTCCCATCAAATACTTTTCTATAGGGATAATAGCTCCCCAGTATCTAAGTCTGAACAGGATAATAGAATCAGAATCCCTGACTCATGCTTTCATTATAGAGACTCAAATACACACACCCGCACACACACAAGCGCACACACACAAGCGCGCACACACACACCCACACACACACACAAGCGCACACACACAGACATCCTTTCACCGTTCTCTGGCAGCCCTCTACGATTATGAGTTTCTGCTGAGGTGATGTGCGGGCGAACACTATCTCAGTGTGGTTCCTGAGCAGGTCATCCAGGTACTCTGCGCTCATGTCCTTCAGGTCCCCTCCGTGCACCACACAGGCCTTGGCATCCCTGGAAGAGACACACAGACACCAGCCCCCAGTGAGAAACCACACAAATACACAGATACACACACGGGCGCGAACAGTCACACACACAATCGCTCACATATGCATACACGCACGCACACACACCCACGCACAAACACACGCACTCTCTGGGAGAGAGACAGATACAAGCCAACATATTTTTTTTGTTACGTTTTGTTTATTTAAAAATGTGAAACAAGGTACACATATAACATTATGCACGTGATCAAGAATCATCTAGGATAAACACAAAAAAAGTAAACAACTTATTTCCATTGTGGTCTTCTTTCATGATAGCATTTGTCAAGTTTGGCATACGTAGCAAGGTAAAAAAAGCAGAAGCAAAAATTTTATGACATATGAGAAACAACAACGTGGAAAGTCATACATACATGCACATACACACACCTGGGGTTGACTTGACTCAGGGGAATATTCAGTCTTTCAGCGATGTCCTCCACTGTCTCGTTGCCCTCTGAGATGATACCCACGCCTTTAGCGATGGCTTTGGCAGTGATGGGATGGTCGCCAGTCACCATGATGACCTGACGGCAGTAGAGAACCATAAACATCGTCACAACTATAAACACATCTTATGTCATCTATACCTGTCACCACATGAACTGTACTTGAGTTTTTTTCTGTGTTTTTGCTCATTTATAGACTTCCAGGAGATTCTATATACAGTACCAGTCAGAGGTTTGGAAACACCTACTCATTCAAGGGTTTTTCTTAATTTTTTACTACTTTCTTCATTGTAGAATAATAGCGAAGACATCAAAACTATGCAATAACACATATGGAATCATGTAGTAACCAAAAAAGTGTTAAACAAATCAAAATATATTTGAGATTCTTCAAATAGCCACCCTTTGCCTTGATGACAGCTTTGCACACTCTTGGCATTCTCTCAACCAGCTTCATGAGGTAGTCACCTGGAATTCATTTCAATTAACAGGTGTGCCTTGTTAAAAGTTAATTTGTGGAATTTATTTCCTTCTTAATGCATTTGAGCCAATCAGTTGTGTTGTGACAAGTATACAGAATATATCCCTATTTGGTAAAAGACCAAGTCCATATTATGGCAAGAACAGCTCAAATAAGCAGAGAAACGACAGTCCATCATTACTTTAAGACATGAAGGTCAGTCAATACGGAACATTTCAAGTACTTTGAAAGTTTCTTCAAGTGCAGTCGTAAAAACCATCAAGCGCTATGATGAAACTGTCTCTCATGAGGACTGCCACAGGAATGGAAGACCCAGAGTTACCTCTGCTGCAGAGGATGAGTTCATTAGAGTTACCAGCCTCAGAAATTGCAGCCCAAATAAATGCTTCACAGAGTTCAAGTCACAGACACATCTCAACATCAACTGTTCAGAGGGGACTGTGTGAATCAGGCCTTTATGGTCTGCTACATGATTCCATATGTGTTATTTCATAGTTTTGATGTCTTCACTATTATTCTATAATCTAGTGACTCTGAAAATGCCCAGGTTTTCCAGAAATTCCAGTTGGAGGATTCCCGGATTTCCTAATTACTCCCTGCTGATTCCATGATTCTTCCAACCATGATTTCTGGAAAACCTGGGAATTTGTGAAAGTTACATTTTGTGTGATTGTTGTTGGTTGATTGATTGATTGGTTGGTTGGTTGATTAATTGATTAGTTAGTTAGTTGGTTAGTTGATTAATTGATTAGTTGGTTGGTTGGTTGGTTGGTTGATTCATGTATTAGTTCGTTGGTTGGTTGATTAATGTATTTGTTGGTTGGATTGCTGGTTGGTTGGTTGATTAATTGATTAGTTAGTTGGTTGGTTGGTTGATCAATTGATTAGTTGGTTGGTTGGTTGGTTGGTTGATCAATTTATTAGTTGGTTGGTTGGTTGGTTGATCAATTGATTAGTTGGTTGGTTGGTTGGTTGATCAATTGATTAGTTGGTTGGTTGGTTGGTTGATCAATTGATTAGTTGGTTGGTTGGTTGGTTGATCGAATGGTTTGCTGGTTGGTTGGTTGATTAATTGATTAGTTAGTTGGTTGGTTGGTTGATTAATTGATTAGTTGGTTGGTTGGTTGGTTGATCGAATGGTTTGTTGGTTGGTTGGTTGATTAGTTGGTTGGTTGGTTGGTTGATCGAATGGTTTGTTGGTTGGTTTATTGTGCCAATGACCTTAATTCCGGCGGAGCGGCATTTCCCCACAGCGTCGGGGACGGCGGCGCGAGGAGGATCGATCATGGACATGAGACCCACGAAACACATTCCCTCTATAGGGAAATTGACCTCCTCACAGTCAAAGGCGAAGCCCCGAGGGAACTGGGCCGGAGACAGGGGCAAGTGGCAGAACCCTGAGGGAGAGAGAAACACAACAAATAGACAGGGACTCTTTTATTTATGTTTTCTTTTTTGAAGGAGATCAAAAGTTCCGATGTTCTTTCGTATTTTATTGAGTTTTTATGATGGGACAGATGTAAGGAACAGATCGGGAGATGTGACATGGAAAGGAAGGGCACAGACAATAGCCAGGTGGCATGTGTGATCCGTATATAGCAAACGTAGGTTGAGTCCCAAATAGCACTATGTGCTGTAGTGTACGTACCTAGAACTCTTTCTCCCAGCCCTCCCAGCTCCATGTAGGCACTCTGGAAAGCTTCGATCCAGTTGGCGTCCATTGGAACCTCTTGGCCGTGGATCAAGATGGTGCTGCACCTAAGAGACATACAATAGGGGCTATTATTCACCTGTTGCTGTCAGCCAGTGAGATACAGTCCCTTCAGAAAGTATTCACACCCCTTGACTTATTCCACATTTTGTTGTGTTACAGCCTGAATTCAAAATGGATTCAATTCATTTGTTTTCTCTCCCATCTGAACACAATACCCCATAATGACGAAGTGAAAACATGTTTTTAGAAATTTGAGCAAATTTTATGAAAATGAAATACAGAAAGATATAATTTACATAAATATTCACACCACTGTGTCAATACATGTTAGAATCACCTTAGGCAGCGATTACAGCTTTGCACACCTGGATTGAGCAATATTTCTCATGTTGGTTGTTGATCACTGCTAGACAGCCATTTTCAAGTCTTGCGATAGATTTTCAAACCGACCTCAGTCAAAACTGTAACTAGGCCACATTCAATATTGTCTTGGTAAGCAACTACAGTATATATTTGGCCTTGTGTTTTAGGTTATTGTTCTGCTGAAAGGTGAATTTGCCACCCAGTGTCTGTTGGAGAGCAGACTGAACCAGGTTTCCCTCTAGGATTTTGCCTGTGCTTCGCTCTATTCCTTTTATTTTTACCCAAAAAAACTCCCTATTCCTTGCCAATGACAAGCATTCCCATAACATGATGCAGCCACCACCATGCTTGAAAATATGAAGAGTGGTACTCAGTGATGCGTTGGATTTGCCCCAAACATAACGCTTTGTATTCAGGATAAAAGGTCCTTTCTTTGCACACATGTTTTAAAGTTTTACTTTAGTGCCTTATTGCAAACAGGATGCATGTTTTGGAATATTTTTATTCTGTAGAGGCTTCCTTCTCTGTCAATTAGGTTAGTATTGTGGAGTAACTACAATGTTGTTGATCCATCCTCATTTTTCTCCTATCACAGCCATTAAACTCTGTAACTGTTTTAAAGACACCATTGGCCTCATGCTGAAATCCCTGAGCGGTTTCCTTCTTCTCCGGCAACTGAGTTTGGAAGGACGCCTGTATCTTTGTAGTGACTGGGTGTATTGATACACCATCTAAAGTCTAATTAATAACTTCACCATGCTCAAAGGGCTATTCAATGTTTGCTTTTTTTTGTTGCCCATCTACCAATAGGTGCCCTTCTTTGCGTGGCAATGGAAAACCTCCCTTGTCTTTGTAGTTGAATCTGTGTTTGAAATTCACCGCTCGACTGCGGTACCTTACAGATAATTGTATGTGTGGGGTACAGAGATTAGGTAGTCATTCAAAAATCATGTTAAACACTATTATTGCACACAGACAGAGTCCATGCACTTGACGTCTTTAGCACATTTAAACTCCTGAACTTATTTAGGCTTGCCATAACTAAGGGGTTGATTACTTATTGACTCAAGACATTTCAGGTTCATTTTTAATTAATTTGTAAACTTTTCTATAAACATACATTGAACAAAAATATAAATGCAACATGTAAAGTGTTGGTCCCATCAGGGGTGTAACTTTCACAGGGGACGGAGGGGACATGTCCCCCCCACATTCTGAAATTGCATTTTTGTCCCCCCCAGTTTTATCATTGGAATGTGATACAAACTGAGATAATTGAATGTTCATTTTTCTACCATAAGCTGCCTCCAACGTTGTTTTAGAGAATTTGGCAGTACGTCCAACCGGCCTCACAGCCGCAAACCACGTATAACCACGCCAGCCCAGAACCTCCACATCCGGCTTCTTCACCTGCGGGATCATCTGAGACCAGCCACCCGGACAGCTGATGACACTGTGGATTTGCCAACTGAAGAATTTCTGCACAAACTGTCAGAAACTGTCTCAGGCAAGCTCATCTGCGTGCTCGTCGTCCTCACCAGGGTCTTGACCTGACTGCAGTTCGGCGTCGTAACCGACTTCAGTGGCCAAATGCTCTCCTTTGATGGCAACTGGCAGACTGGATAAGTGTGCTATTCACGGATGAATCCCGGTTTCAACTGTACCGGGCAGATGGCAGACAGCGTTTATGGCGTCATGTGGGCGAGCGGTTTGCTGATGTAACCGTTGTGAACAGAGTGCCCCATGGTGGCAGTGGGGTTATGGTATGGGCAGGCATAAGCTACGGACAATGAACACAATTGCATTTTATCGATGACAATTTCAATGCACAGAGATACCGTGATGAGATCCTGAGGCCCCTTGTCGTGCCATTTATTCGCCACCATCACCTCGTGTTTCAGCATGATAATGCACAGCCCCATGTCGCAAGGATCTGGACACAATTCCTGGAAGCTGAAAATGTCCCAGATCTTCCATGGCCTGCATACTCACCAGACATGTCACCCATTGAGCATGTTTGGGATGCAGTGGATCCACGTGTACGACAGCATGTTCCAGTTCCCGCCAATATCCAGCAACATCGCACAGCCATTGAAGAGGAGTGGGACAACATTCCACAGGCTACAATCAACAGCCTGATCAACTCTATGCGAAGGAGATGGATCGCACTGCATGAGGCAAATGGTGGTCACACCAGATACTGACTGGTTTTCTGATCCACACCCCTACCTGTTTTTTTAAAGTATCTGTCACCAACAGATGCATATCTGTATTCCCAGTCATAGATTAGGGCCTAATTTATTAATTTAAATTGACTGATTTCCTTATATGAACTGTAACTCAGAAAAATCTTTGAAATTGTTGCATGTTGCGTTTATATTTTTGTTCAGTGTAATTCCATTATGAGGTATTGTGTGTAGACAAGTGACACAGAATCTCAATTTAATCCATTTTAAATTCAGGCTGTAACACAACAAAATGTAGAAAAAGTCAAGGGGTGTGAATACTTTCTGAAGGCACTGTATGTATTTACCATAGAGTTGGATAGAGGGCACCTCTATGTATCTTTGGCATAATGGTTTCTGTGAAAGCATGGGCAGTGCCATTATTATTATTGTTATTATTTATTTTTCACCTTTATTTAACTAGGCAAGTCAGTTAAGAACAAGTTCTTATTTACCAAGCTGCCCCATGGGACTCCCAGTCACAGCCGGATTGTGATGCAGCCTGGAATCGAACCAGGGTCTGTAGTGACGCCTCTAGCACTGAGATGCAGTGCCTTAGACCACTGCGCCACTCGGGAGCACTATCTCCAAATATCTCTATCCAACTCTTTGGTATCTACCCATTGAGAGACACATTAGTTAGTCGGTTTTGATGTAAATAAATACCTGTCCAATATTCTTTCAGGTGCTCCCTTCATAACGAGTAGGTGGCCATTTTCATTGTCCTCTTGTTCATGAATGGACAGCTTTAAAAGGAGAGAGAGATGGTAGAAGATATGAGTATCTTTTTTTCATTGCTGTCATTAAATATTTGGTAGTTCAAAGGACTTGGATAGTGCTGTAGGTGTGTTTGTACAATAAATAAAACATATTGGGTTATGCAGTTGTATCTTTGATGTACAGTGGGGAGAACAAGTATTTGATACACTGCCGATTTTGCAGGTTTTCCTACTTACAAAGCATGTAGGGGTCTGTAATTTTTATCATAGGTACACTTCAACTGTGAGCGACAGAATCTAAAACAAAAATCCAGAAAATCACATTGTATGATTTTTAAGTAATTAATTTGCATTTTATTGCATGACATAAGTATTTGATACATCAGAAAAGCAGAACTTAATATTTGGTACAGAAACCTTTGTTTGCAATTACAGAGATCATACGTTTCCTGTAGGTCTTGACCAGGTTTGCACACACTGCAGCAGGGATTTTGGCCCACTCCTCCATACAGACCTTCTCCAGATCCTTCAGGTTTCGGGGCTGTCGCTGGGCAATACGGACTTTCAGCTCCCTCCAAAGATTTTCTATTGGGTTCAGGTCTGGAGACTGGCTAGGCCACTCCAGGACCTTGAGATGCTTCTTACGGAGCCACTCCTTAGTTGCCCTGGCTGTGTGTTTCGGGTCGTTGTCATGCTGGAAGACCCAGCCACGACCCACCTTCAATGCTCTTACTGAGGGAAGGAGGTTGTTGGCCAAGATCTCGCGATTCATGGCCCCATCCATCCTCCCCTCAATACGGTGCACCTCCATGCTTCACGGTTGGGATGGTGTTCTTGGGGTTGTACTCATCCTTCTTCTTCCTCCAAACACGGCGAGTGGAGTTTAGACCAAAAAGCTCTATTTTTGTCTCATCAGACCACATGACCTTCTCCCATTCCTCCTCTGGATCATCCAGATGGTCATTGGCAAACTTCAGACGGGCCTGGACATGCGCTGGCTTGAGCAGGGGGACCTTGTGTGCGCTGCAGGATTTAAATCAATGACGGCGTAGTGTGTTACTAATGGTTTTCTTTGAGACTGTGGTCCCAGCTCTCTTCAGGTCATTGACCAGGTCCTGCCGTGTAGTTCTGGGCTGATCCCTCACCTTCCTCATGATCATTGATGCCCCACGAGGTGAGATCTTGCATGGAGCCCCAGACCGAGGGTAATTGACCGTCATCTTGAACTTCTTCCATTTTCTAATAATGCGCCAACAGTTGTTGCCTTCTCACCAAGCTGCTTGCCTATTGTCCTGTAGCCCATCCCAGCCTTGTGCAGGTCTACAATTTTATCCCTGATGTCCTTACACAGCTCTCTGGTCTTGGCCATTGTGGAGAGGTTGGAGTCTGTTTGATTGAGTGTGTGGACAGGTGTCTTTTATACAGGTAACAAGTTCAAACAGGTGCAGTTAATACAGGTAATGAGTGGAGAACAGGAGGGCTTCTTAAAGAAAAACTAACAGGTCTGTGAGAGCCGGAATTCTTACTGGTTGGTAGGTGATCAAATACTTATGTCCTGCAATAAAATGCAAATTAATTACTTAAAAATCATACAATATGATTTTCTGGATTTTTGTTTTAGATTCCGTCTCTCACAGTTGAAGTGTACCTATGATAAAAAATTACAGACCTCTACATGCTTTGTAAGTAGGAAAACCGGCAAAATCGGCAGTGTATCAAATACTTGTTCTCCCCACTGTATATGTTTGTGTAGTAAATGGTTGTAAGGGGTAATTGTATACCTGGTACTTGTTGGTCGAGTTGAAGGGTATCTCGCCCACTTTGGTGTTTCTTTCTCTCATGGAGCGGACACACCCACAGGAGAGCTCGATACATTTCAACAGAGCAGATTCCGATGCAT
Organism: Coregonus clupeaformis; assembly: GCF_020615455.1. Taxonomy (NCBI): domain Eukaryota; kingdom Metazoa; phylum Chordata; class Actinopteri; order Salmoniformes; family Salmonidae; genus Coregonus; species Coregonus clupeaformis. The sequence continues at coordinate 54,606,450 of NC_059212.1, forward strand.
CGCCCGCAGTGTCTCTCTAAGAAACACACAGCAGTTAGAAGGATATGGCATGTAGAAGCAAACCGGATGGACATCATGAAACTGATCGGAGAGGCTGAGGGTAGAGGAAGTTCAGGAGTAAAAAACTAACAAAATACAATTATTGTAAAATTGACTGTGTCCATAAAATGTATTTAGTATGTATAAGCTGGAAGTAGAGGCCTAAGCGTTGTTGTTCACTAGTTTACTCCAATTAGGGAAGGGGTGGTGGGGTTGGAGGGTAATAAAGGGAAATGTATTTTTTAAAAGGATGTGTATATGTGTATGTATGTGTATGTATATATACATATGTATGTATGTATACGTGTGTATATAAATATATATATATATACATATTTGCGCAAAAAAATAAACATATGGGGGATTGGAAGTGATGCAGACAATTACATTGATGGAAGTTACAGTCTATCTGCATTATTAAAGCTGATCTACCCCCTAAAAAAAAGAAACACAGCATCAAACAGTCAGGAGGAGACAGTCTATTCACGTTGTCAGAATGGGTTGCTGGCTGGGAAGGAGACAGTCTATTCACGTTGTCAGAATGGGTTGCTGGCTGGGAAGGAGACAGTCTATTCACGTTGTCAGAATGGGTTGCTGGCTGGGAAGGAGACAGTCTATTCACGTTGTCAGAATGGGTTGCTGGCTGGGAAGGAGACAGTCTATTCACGTTGTCAGAATGGGTTGCTGGCTGGGAAGGAGACAGTCTATTCACGTTGTCAGAATGGGTTGCTGGCTGGGAAGGAGACAGTCTATTCACGTTGTCAGAATGGGTTGCTGGCTGGGAAGGAGACAGTCTATTCACGTTGTCAGAATGGGTTGCTGGCTGGGAAGGAGACAGTCTATTCACGTTGTCAGAATGGGTTGCTGGCTGGGAAGGAGACAGTCTATTCACGTTGTCAGAATGGGTTGCTGGCTGGGAAGGAGACAGTCTATTCACGTTGTCAGAATGGGTTGCTGGCTGGGAAGGAGACAGTCTATTCACGTTGTCAGAATGGGTTGCTGGCTGGGAAGGAGACAGTCTATTCACGTTGTCAGAATGGGTTGCTGGCTGGGAAGGAGACAGTCTATTCACGTTGTCAGATTGGGTTGCTGGCTGGGAAGGAGACAGTCTATTCACGTTGTCAGAATGGGTTGCTGGCTGGGAAGGAGACAGTCTATTCACGTTGTCAGAATGGGTTGCTGGCTGGGAAGGAGACAGTCTATTCACGTTGTCAGAATGGGTTGCTGGCTGGGAAGGAGACAGTCTATTCACGTTGTCAGAATGGGTTGCTGGCTGGGAAGGAGACAGTCTATTCACGTTGTCAGAATGGGTTGCTGGCTGGGAAGGAGACAGTCTATTCACGTTGTCAGAATGGGTTGCTGGCTGGGAAGGAGACAGTCTATTCACGTTGTCAGAATGGGTTGCTGGCTGGGAAGGAGACAGTCTATTCACGTTGTCAGAATGGGTTGCTGGCTGGGAAGGAGACAGTCTATTCACGTTGTCAGAATGGGTTGCTGGCTGGGAAGGAGACAGTCTATTCACGTTGTCAGAATGGGTTGCTGGCTGGGAAGGAGACAGTCTATTCACGTTGTCAGATTGGGTTGCTGGCTGGGAAGGAGACAGTCTATTCACGTTGTCAGAATGGGTTGCTGGCTGGGAAGGAGACAGTCTATTCACGTTGTCAGAATGGGTTGCTGGCTGGGAAGGAGACAGTCTATTCACGTTGTCAGAATGGGTTGCTGGCTGGGAAGGAGACAGTCTATTCACGTTGTCAGAATAGGTTGCTGGCTGGGAAGGAGACAGTCTATTCACGTTGTCAGAATGGGTTGCTGGCTGGGAAGGAGACAGTCTATTCACGTTGTCAGAATGGGTTGCTGGCTGGGAAGGAGACAGTCTATTCACGTTGTCAAAATGGGTTGCTGGCTGGGAAAATGTTGTCAGGACTTTCATTATGGGACTCTGCTGTTAATGTAGCAGTTAGGAAGGGATTTTAGAGGTATTCGATTCAATGTCTGCTTCCCCAATATTATTTTAAAAAATGTTTAACCAGACACTCTTATCCAGAGCAACTTACAGTAGTGAGTGTATACATGTTCATAATTTGTTAAAACATTTTTGTACTGGTCCCCTGTGAGAATCAAACCCACAACCCTGGCGTTGCAAGCGTCATGCTCTACCAACTGAGCTACACGGGACTCAATTTGGCACCCTATTTCCTATTAAGTGCACTAAATAGGAAATCGGGTGCCATTTGGGATGCAGACAGTGGGTGTGTCTAAATTATGATTAGTCACATGGGTATAGGTGTAAAATGGCCATTCATAGAGTTGGATGGAGGGTGCCCTTGCTACAAAGCATGTTTTATGTGCCATCTATCCAACTCTATGTGAACATTCCCTACCTTCAGGATGGGGAGCTTTTCCTGCCCAGCTTTGAACTCAGCACGGTTACAGAGTCCAGCCACACGGGACAGAGCGTGCCATGTAGCCGAGCTCTTATCAAAGGTAGCACCTGACAGAGAGAACACATGAGAGGCATTAGACTTTACAGAGGGAGGATGTATTGTATCAATGTGACTGAGTTGGGGTTGCAAAATATGGTAACTTTCCCTAAATTCCCAGGTTTTCCAGAAATCCCAGTTCAAGAATTCCCAGATTTCCTGTGTTTTTCATCCGGATTCTGGGAATCTTCCAACTGGGATTTCTGAAAAACCTGGTCATTTTGTGAAATTTACCAGCATTTTGCAACCCTAGACTTAGAGGAATGATGCACTGTGTCAATGTGACTGAGCTCTATCAGTATCAGCATTCATATTATAATTCAGCTCATTTTTCAGAGCAGAGTAGTCCACTAATTAAATGTGTCTGGTTGAGTGTAGAAAAAACAGATGATGTCTGTGGGTGGTCTCACCAGACTGGTCCTCCGTAGTGTCGGCCTCATGGATCATGTTGTCGAACCACATGTGGGCCACGGTCATGCGGTTCTGGGTCAGGGTGCCTGTCTTGTCGGAACAGATGGTGGAGGTAGAACCCAGGGTCTCCACAGCCTCCAGATTCTTGACCAGGCAGTTCTTTTTGGCCATACGCTTGGCAGTAAGGGTGAGACATACCTGAGAGAGAGAGAGAGAGAGAGGAGGGAAGGGTGGATGGAGGGATGGATGGATGGATGGATGGAGGGAGGGAGGGAGGGAGGGAGGGAGGGAGGGAGGGAGGGAGGGAGGGAGGGAGGGAGGGAGGGAGAGAGATGGATGGAGATGGAGAGAGATGGATGGAGATGGATGGAGATGGAGAGAGAGAGATGGATGGAGATGGAGAGAGACAGAGATGGATGGAGAGAGAGAGAGATGAATGGAGATGGAGAGAGACAGAGATGGATGGAGAGGGAGAGATGGATGGAGATGGAGAGAGAGATGGATGGAGATGAGAGAGAGATGGATGGATGGATGGAGAGAGATAGAGAGAGAGAGATGGATGGAGAGAGAGAAGGATGGAGAGAGGGAGAGAGGGATGGAGATGGGAGAGAGAGAGAAGGATGGAGAGAAGGAGAGATGGATGGAGACAGAGATGGATGAGAGAGGGAGAGATGGATGGAGATGGAGAGAGAGATGGATGGATGGAGATGGAGAGAGAGAGAGAAGGATGGAGAGAGGGAGAGATGGATGGAGATGGAGAGAGAGAGATGGATGGAGAGCGGGAGAGATGGATGGAGATGGAGAGAGAGATGGATGGAGAGAGAAAGAGATGGATGGAGATGGAGAGAGAGAGAGAGGAGGATGGAGAGAGGGAGAGATGGATGGAGAGAGAGATGGATGGAGATGGAGAGAGAGATGGATGGAGATGGAGAGAGAGAGAAGGATGAGAGAGAGAGATGGATGAGATGGAGAGAGAGAGAGAAGGATGGAGAGAGGGAGAGATAGATGGAGATGAGAGAGAGATGGATGGAGAGAGAGATGGATGGAGAGAGAGAGATAGATGGATGGAGAGAGAGAGATGGATGGAGAGAGAGATGGATGGGGAGAGAGAGATGGATGGAGAGAGAGATGGATGGAGAGAGAGAGATGGATGGAGAGAGAGATGGATGGAGAGAGAGAGATGGATGGAGAGAGAGAGATGGATGGAGAGAGGGATGGATGGAGAGAGAGAGAGCGATGGGGAGAGAGAGAGAGATGGAGAGAGAGATGGATGGAGAGAGAGAGATGGATGGGGAGAGAGAGAGAGATGGAGAGAGAGATGGATGGAGAGAGAGAGATGGATGGAGAGAGGGATGGATGGAGAGAGAGAGATGGATGGAGAGAGGGATGGATGGAGAGAGAGAGATGGATGGGGAGAGAGAGATGGATGGAGAGAGGGATGGATGGAGAGAGAGAGATGGATGGAGAGAGGGATGGATGGAGAGAGAGAGATGGATGGAGAGAGAGATGGATGGAGAGAGAGAGATGGATGGAGAGAGGGAGATGGATGGAGAGAGAGAGATGGATGGAGAGAGAGAGAGAGAGAGAGAGAGAGAGAGAGAGAGAGAGAGAGAGAGAGAGAGAGAGAGAGAGAGAGAGAGGGGGGAAGAAGAAAAAATAGAGCAACAACGTTTGTTCCATTTGCTTAATCAGAGTAATGGTCAAAAATGGACAGATAGATGCAAAATTCTACTTAGGATTTTACATAGCAAAACTCTCATAGACTTTGATGTAAATGATGAGATTTAGCAGGAGATTTACATGAAGATTTTGAATTATAGTTTGGCCAATATGCAGAATAACGGTCTGTTGCCTGGGGTGGTCTAGCAGTCTACACTCCTGCCTCTAGAATAGATAAATATATCGCTGCTAGCATGGGGTTGAATCTGACCCACTGCTCTTAAGGGCTACACACATGCAATGGATCCTCAACGGATCCGACTGAGCTTTGTTTGCATAGCTCTCTACGTAGTTTTATGCACTTTTGGGCAGCTTAATTTTTTTGCAACGCAACGCAAACGGAGCTCCGTAGTGTAGACAGTGAAATCACTGTGGAGAGTCCTTTACAGCACACCCACCTACCTTTCCTCTCTACCTCTCTGTCCTATCCAATACATAAAAAATACGTAAGGAGAACGACTGCCCCACTCCTTATTAAAAAAAATAGAATTTGTCCCATATAACAGCCGGACTCACAGTGACGGTCCCTGTGACAGACTAGCATCCTGTCCAGGGGGGGGGGGAGTAGATAGGCTTCATTCTGGCTCAGACATACAAGGCTTAACTCACAGTGACGGTGGCCAGCAGGCCCTCGGGGACGTTGGCGACGATGATGCCGATGAGGAAGATGACGGCCTCCAGCCAGGTGTACCCCAGGATGATGGCCAGGATGAAGAAGCTGACCCCCAGGAACACAGCTACGGCCGTGATCAGTTGAATGAAGTGTTCAATCTCCATATTGATGGGAGTCTGGCCCGTCTCCAGCCCCGAGGCCAGGGTGGCAATACGGCCCATTACTGTATGGTCTCCGGTCCCTACTACTACACCGTGGGCTGTGCCTGAGGGAGGGAGTGATGGGGGGGAAATGGATGGAATGGAGGTCAGCTCAGGTCTCCCTTGTATAATAGGTCTTCTGACTTCAAATATAAATAAAGGTTCAATACAAATAAATGAATAAAAAGATAGGAAAGGGTTTGTCCTACTGACCCTCCACACAGTTGGTTGAGAAGAAGGCGATGTTCCGAGTCTCCAGGGGGTTGTCATGGGTGAACTCCGGTGAGCGTGTCTGAGGCTCTGACTCCCCAGTCAGAGAGGAGTTATCCACCTTCCCACACAGACAGAGGAAAGTTATCGAGAGAGAGAAAGAGACAGAAAGAGTGAAAGAGAGAGAGAGCAACTAAATAATCCAGCCTTCTTGGACTTTCTCCTCTCCTCTCCTCTCCTCTCCTCTCCTCTCCTCTCCTCTCCTCCTCCCCCCTCTCCTCTCTCCTCTCCTCTCCTCTCCTCTCCTCTCCTCTCCTCTCCTCTCCTCTCCTCTCCTCTCCTTACCTTGCAGCCCGCGGCTGAGACAACTCGGAGGTCGGCAGGGATCCTGTCTCCTCCTTTGATCTCCACCAGGTCTCCCCTCACCACTAGCTCTGCATTAATCGTCATCTTCTCTCCTTCCCTGATCACCAGGGCTTGCTGCCAGGGATGGAGGGATGGAGGGATGGATAAGCGAGAGGGGGGATGAAAGAGAGAGAAAAAGGGGAGGATGAAATTAGAGAATTAAACGTTTTTTGGCAAACATTCAGTGGCAAATCCAAAGTTGGCTCAAATTATTAGCTGTATTATGTTGGGTAAGCTTATTATGCTTCTCAAGTCAGTGTAAGACTCGAGGCACTCAAAGGAAAGAAAATTGTCCTCTCTAGCTCAGTTGGTAGAGCTTTGTGCTTGCAACGCCAGGATAGTGGATTCAATTCCCAGGACCACCCATACGTAAAATGTATGCACGCTCAACTGTAAGTCGCTTTGGATAAAAACGTAAGCTAAATTCCATATCTTATTATTATAGAAAATTAGTCTAAATCTAAGACTATCTAAGTGATTTTAGCCTGTTATAGCCTTTACGCACTGTTGTGCTAACCAAGCCATAGCCAGCGTCCCAAATGGCACCCTAAACCCTATATAGTGCACTACCTTTAACCAGCACCCTGGGCCTTGGTCAAAAGTAGTGCACTTTAAAGGGAATAGGACCCTGTGCCCTGGTCAAAAGTAGTGCCATTTGGGACTCACACGTATACTGTGCAGTCTCAGCTCAGCTCACCTGAGGAACCATGTTCTTGAAGGAGTCCATGATGCGTGAGCTCTTGGCCTCTTGGTAGTAGGAGAAACAGCCAGTTATGATGACTACAGCTGACAAGACCACACCCAGGTACAACTATTATGGGAGAGGGAGGGAGGGAAAGAGAGAGAGAGAGAAACATTTCACTTGCTTTGGCAATGTAAACCTGTGTTTCCCATGCCAATAAAGCCCTTTGAATTGAATTGAATTGAGAGAGAGGGGGAGAGAGAGACCCAATTAGAGAGAGAGACACAATTATACCCAACCAAATCAAAACAAAAGATAGTACTTGACACATTAGAAAGAATTAACAAAAACACAGAGCATGTTATTTGGCCCTAAACAGAGAGTACCTGACCACTGTGACTGACCCAAAATTAAGGAAAGCTTTGACTATGTACAGACTCAGCGAGTATAGCCTTGCTATTGGGAGAGGCCGCCGTAGGCAGACCTGGCTCTCAAGAGAAGACAGGCTATGTGCACACTGCCCACAAAATGAGGTGGAAACTGAGCTGCACTTCCTAACCTCCTGCCAAATGTATGACCATATTAGAGACATATATCTCCCTCAGATTACACAGACCCACAAAGAATTCGAAAACAAATCCAATTTTGATAAACTCCCATATCTATTGTGTGAAATACCATAGTGTGCCATCACAGCAGCAAGATTTGTGACTTGTTGCCACAAGAAAAGGGCAACCAGTGAAGAACAAACACCAATGTAAATACAACCCATATTTATGTTTAGAGAGAGGGGGGGTAGAGAGAGAGAGGGGGGAGGTAGAGAGAGAGAGGGGGGAGGTAGAGAGAGAGGGGGAGGAAGAGAGAGAGGGGGGGAGGTAGAGAGAGAGAGAGGGGAGGTAGAGAGAGAGGGGGGGTAGAGAGAGAGAGGGGGAGAGAGAGCGAGAGGGGAGGTAGAGAGAGAGAGAGGGAGGTAGAGAGAGAGAGAGGGGGAGGTAGAGAGAGAGAGAGGGGGAGGAAGAGCGAGAGAGAGGGGGGGAGGTAGAGAAAGAGAGAGGGGTAGAGAGAGGGGGGGAGGTAGAGAGAAAGAGGGGGGAGGTAGAGAGAGAGAGGGAGGTAGAGAGGGGGAGGTAGAGAGAGACGGGGAGGTAAAGAGCGTGAGAGAGGGGGAGGTAGAGAGAGAGGGAGGTAGAGAGTGAGAGGGGGGAGGTAGAGAGAGAGGGGGAGGAAGAGATAGAGAGAGGGGGCGTTAGAGAGAGAGGGAGAGGTAGAGAGAGAGAGAGGGGAGGTAGAGAGAGAGAGGGGGGAGGTAGAGAGAGAGAGAGGGGGAGGTAGAGAGAGAGAGAGAGAGGGGAGGTAGAGAGAGAGAGGGGAGGGAGAGAGAGGGGGGAGGTAGAGAGAGAGAGGGGAGGTAGAGAGAGAGGGGGGGTAGAGAGAGAGAGGGGGGAGGTAGAGAGAGAGAGAGGGAGGTAGAGAGAGAGAGAGGGGAGGTAGAGAGAGAGAGAGGGGGAGGTAGAGAGAGAGAGAGGGGGGAGGTAGAGCGAGAGAGAGGGGGGAGGTAGAGAGAGAGAGGGGTAGAGAGAGAGGGGGAGGTAGAGAGAAAGAGGGGGGAGGTAGAGAGAGAGAGGGAGGTAGAGAGGGGGAGGTAGAGAGAGACGGGGGAGGTAAAGAGCGTGAGAGAGGGGGAGGTAGAGAGAGAGGGAGGTAGAGAGTGAGAGGGGGGGAGGTAGAGAGAGAGGGGGAGGAAGAGATAGAGAGAGGGGGCGGTAGAGAGAGAGGGAGAGAGGGGGAGGTAGAGAGAGAGAGAGGGGAGGTAGAGAGAGAGAGGGGGGAGGTAGAGAGAGAGAGAGGGGGAGGTAGAGAGAGAGAGAGAGGGGGAGGGAGGTAGAGAGAGAGGGGGAGGGAGAGAGAGAGAGAGAGAGAGCGGGAGGTAGAGAGATAAAGAGGGGGAGGGAGGTAGCGAGAGAGAGGGGGGAGGTAGAGAGAGAGAGAGAGAGAGAGAGAGAGAGAGAGAGAGAGAGAGAGAGAGAGAGAGAGAGAGAGGGAGGTAGAGAGAGAGAGAGAGAGAGAGAGAGAGAGAGAGAGAGAGAGAGAGAGAGAGAGAGAGAGAGAGAGAGAGAGAGAGAGAACAAGATGAGCAGACAGATGTTATTATCTTCTATTTACTTTTGTTTTATTATTTTCTATATTTGACATGTGAATTGGCCACACAGAGGGCCAGAGGTAATTACAGACACCTGTAATAATCTGAAGTACCCCAAAATACCACTAGATGTCATCTGATAAAATAAAATAAAAAAAGGTGAAAGTTACCAAATTTCTGGTAGTTTACTGGTAAACGTCAAAAGATTCTAGTAATATACTTTACAACGCTAATCCAAAGTGATTTACAGTCATATTATTTATTATGTATAGGTTTTTGGCACTACACAGTATATCAACATAATTGTGTGTGAAGTGAAGTTGATGTTGATGATGATGAGGGTTGTTTGTGGTATGTAGCATGTAGTATGTTTGCAGTCAGGTGTGCACTGATTACGATAGACAGTGTTAGCTAATAACTGTACCGCGCCTGTATAGCCTGAGTGCTAGTCTGTTTGTGCTATATCGTGCCAACTCCTTGTCACTCAGTCCCATTGCAAAACGCCAGAGCACACACAAATCTGGGACTCGGGCTAGTAAATGACAAACGTAACATGAACATATAACGTAACATAGTCTGGCTGATAGACCATACTAGACGTGAAGAAGGGTTGTAGTGTATAGACTGCTGTACTGTAGGGAATTGTGATTGTTAGCCACCAAATGGGATCAAAGGTCCATGGCTGTGCAAAGGACTGGAGTGTTATCGTGTAGAGATGTTATGTTGTCTAGCCTTGTTGTGGTTCTCACGTTGTCATTGGCTGGCTCGTCCTCGATGGCCACCTGGATACTGTGTGTGTGTGTGTGTGTGTGTGTGTGTGTGTGTGTGTGTGTGTGTGTGTGTGTGTGTGTGTGTGTGTGTAGCCTAGCGCGGGTGGTTCTCACGTTGTCATTGGCTGGCTCGTCCTCGGTGGCCACCTGGATACTGTAGGCCAGGAAGCAGAGGATGGCACCGATCCATAGGAGCAAGGAGAAACCCCCGAACAGCTGACGGCAGAACTTCACCCACTCTGGGGTGGTGGGAGGAGGAGTCAGCACGTTGGGCCCCTCCCTGGCCAGCACCTCCAGAGCCTTGGCATTGGTCAGACCCTGGAACACAGGTATCATCCATTAGGGAAACAGTCACTAGACACACATTCACTGCGGAGACAGTCACAGTCACAATAACAGAATCACGTTTTTAATTTGTGGTTGCCTTTTGTGATAGAAGCACCACATTTCACACACAACTATGGCATGTCTAAATAAGTATTTTTGGCTATAGTGCCATCATTGATTTTGTCGATCACCATCTGGCGTCCATTTCCAAAATGGCCACTGAACAACATTGTGGTTCTGTGTGAGATAAGGTCAGTAGGATGTGATAGATAGACCTCTGTTACTTCGCTGATATTCACTATAACATCACTGAACACAACTAATAGAAATCCCATGGCTGGGTTCCCATGTGGGACAGGGATGAGAACCCTGTGGACTCAATTTGGACCACCATGGACCAAAGTAACAGTTGTTTGTGTGTAGCGAGGACAAAGGCAATAGCTATGTAGAGATTAGATCAGGCCTGGCAGAATAAAGTTATTAAAGAGCAGAGCAGAAGGAAGACAAAGCAGCTGTGTGTGTGTGTGTGTGTGTGTGTGTGTGTGTGTGTGTGTGTGTGTGTGTGTGTGTGTGTGTGTGTGTGTGTTTGCGTGTGTTTGTTTGCGTGTGTGTGTGTGTGTGTGTGTGTGTGTGTGTGTTTGCGTGTGCTTGTGTGTGTGTACGTGCGTGTTACCCGAGCCAGGTCGACTCCGTAGCGTCTTCCCAGATCGTCCAATGATATCTTGTGATCATCCTGTGAAAGAACAGCAGAATAATCTGACTTCCTCAAATGTACTGTCACAACCAGGTCACTATTCAAAATTAAACTTGTCACAAGCATGTTTTAACACACGTGACATCCAGGGCGTCTCCCAAATGGCACCCATATTCCCTGTTTGGTGCTAGTCTGGTCCCTTATCTGTTTGTGCTGTCATTCCAAACATCTTTGACATGACTTGATGCCACAAACAGACTGGTACCCAGGCTAATTTGGTGCACTACTGCTCTGGTCAATAGTAATGCATTACATACAGTGCCTTCAGACAGTATTCACACCCCTTGACTTATTAAACATTTTGTTGTGTTACAGCCTGAATAAAACATTTATTAAATAGATTTTTGCTCACCCATCTACACACAATACCCCCATAATGACAAAGTGAAAACATGTTTTTAGAAACTTTAGCAAATGTATTGTAAATAAAACACTAAAATATATTGATTACATAACTATTAACACCCCTGAGTCAATACATGTTACAATCACCTTTGGCAGCGATTACAGCTGTGAGTCTTTCTGGGTAAGTCTCTAAGAGCTTTGCACACCTGGATTGTACAATATTTGCACATTATTCTTTTTAAAATTCTTCAAGCTCGTCAAGTTGGTTGTTGATCATTGCTAGACAGCAATTTTCAAGTCTTGCCACTGATGTTCAAGCCGATTTAAGTCAAAACTGTAACTAGGCCACTCAGGAACATTCAATGGTGTCTTGGTAAGTAACTACAATGTATATTTGGCCATGTGCTTTAGGTTATTGTCCTGCTGAAAGGTGAATTTGTCTCCCAGTGTCTGTTGGAAAGCAGACTGAACCAGGTTTTCCTCTAGGATTTTGCTTGTGCTTAGCTCTATTCTGTTTATTTTTATCCTAAAAAACACTCCCTAGTCCTTGCCGCTGACAAGCACACCCATAACATGATGCAGCCACCCCCATGCTTGAAAATATGAAGAGTGGTACTCGGTGATGTGTTGGATTTGCCCCAAACATAACGCTTTCTATTCAGTACATAAAGTTAATTCCAGTTTTACTTTAGTGCCTTATTGAAAACAGGATGCATGTTTTAGAATATGTTTTATTCTGACAGGCTTCCTCCTTTTCACTCTGTCATTTAGGTTAGTATTGCGGAGTAACTAGAAGGTTGTTGATCCAACCTCAGTTTTCTCCTATCACAGCCATTAAACTCTGTAACTGTTTTAAAGTCACCATTGGCCTCATGGTGAAATCCCTGAGTGGTTTCCTTCCTCTCTGGCAACTGAGTTATTAAGGACGCCTGTATCTTTGTAGTGACTGGGAGTATTAAAACGCCATCCAAAGTGTAATTAATAACTTCACCATGCTCAAAGGGTCTGTTTTGTTTTTGTTTTTTTGTCATCTACCAATAGGTGCCCTTCTTTGTAAGGCACTGTAAAACCTACCTGGTCATTGTGATTGAATTTGTGTTTCAAAATTCATTGCTCGACTGAGGGACCTTACAGAAAATGGTATGTGTGGGGTACAGAGATTAGGTAGTCATTCGAAAATCATGTTAAACACTATTATTGAATACAGAGTGAGTCCATGCAACATACTATGGGACTTTTTAAGCACATTTGTACTCCTGAATGTATTTAGGCTTGCCATAACGAAGGGGTTGAATACTAATTGACTCAAGACATTTCAGCTATTAATTTTTAATTCATTTGTAAACATTTCTGAAAACATAATTCCACTTTGGCATTATGGGGTATTGTGTGTATGCCAGTGACACAAAATCTCAATTTAATCAATTTTAAATTCAGGCTGTAAGGGGTTTGAATACTTTCTGAAGGCGCTGGGTGCCATTTGGGACTCAGCAAGGGGTGTGAATAATTTCTGAAGGCGCTGGGTGCCATTTGGGACTCAGCAAGGGGTGTGAATACTTTCTGAAGGCGCTGGGTGCCATTTGGGACTCAGCAAGGGGTGTGAATACATTCTGAAGGCGCTGGGTGCCATTTGGGACTCAGCAAGGGGTGTGAATACTTTCTGAAGGCGCTGGGTGCCATTTGGGACTCAGCCCGTTTCTCTCACCATGGACACCTCCTTCTTCAGCTCATCCAGATCCTTCTCCTTCTTCTTCCTCGTTCCTCCTCCATTTTCTGCTCCACTCTGAGGAGATTATCACATTACACTGACAGTCTGAGTGTGTGTGTGTGTGTGCGTGCGTGCGTGTGTGTGTGTTTGTGTGTGTGTGTGTGTGTGTTTTTCAGATTGGAACAGTCACTGATGAAGAATGCAGCATCGTGGATTTCATCTGCTGCTGTCACTCTTTCTTTCCCAGTGTGAATGAGTGAATGAGCGACAGAGAGAATAAACGAGTGTGTGTGTGTGTGTGTGTGCGCGTGTGAGAGTGACACATTGAAAAAGCAATCAAAAGGGTTTTAGAGAGTAGAGAGCTGGTGGAGTGCAGGAAATGTCTCCGACAGCAATTTCCCCAATTTCCTCTTCTCTGTGATACTGTATAACAGATAATTGCCAACACCTGCTAAAAACAAATGTCAGCTAGAATTGAAGAAGATACAATTGAAATTCTGTAATATGTGTCAATAGAAATATTGATAATATAATGATGTTTCCAGTTATCTAGGCCCTTATCCTACTATCCAGTGTGCTTACAATGTGCCTCAACACTGCGGCATAACCAGCGTCAATGCAGACGCTATTAGAAAAAACGGCTTAGATTTTCCATGATGCCTCTTACTGTATGTATGTGAAATGACTAGGCTAACTTTCCCCAAATTCCCAGGTTTTGGAGTTTTTGGAGATTTCTGGTATCAGCAGGAAATCCGGAATCCTCCAAACAAGTTACTGGCATGTTACAGCCCTAGACATGATTGGTGTTAGACGATAAGTTGACCCAACCCTAACACAACCATATAGTCATATGATGGACTGTGTGTGTGTGTGTGTGTGTGTGTGTGTGTGTGTGTGTGTGTGTGTGTGTGTGTGTGTGTGTGTGTGTGTCAATTCTTTTTCATTTCAGTCAATTCAGGAAGTAAACTGAAATTCCAGTTTCCTTCAATGTTTTGGAATGCTTTGGAATTTGAGTGTACTTTCTACATTTAAATAGAATTGACCCCAGCCCTGGTTTAAAGGATAGGAAAACACCACTCTGTATATGCATTAATAAATAAATTAAGAGAACTTACCCCTTTCCCCATGCTTGCAGCGTTTCAACTCTAGGTTGAAATGTGAAGGACAGACTTTTCGTCCTGACAGACAGACAGCAGTCCTGACAGACAGACAGCAGTCCTGACAGACAGACAGACAGACAGCAGCCCTGCTCTCTAACACGTGGAAAAGACACTGGTGGCTTTTTTTGGGGACTGGGACTGACACCCACCCCCCATGCCTCTTTCCCCCTGTCAGGGTAACCTGAACCTTCCCAGCACCCCTCCCCCAGCCCCCCGGGGACACAGAGGGGGCTGTGTTCTGGTACCTGCACCTGTTTCCCTGTGTGAGGAACCACACCTAAAGAGCCCTGTTAGGCTAGCCCCTCTCTCACCACTACAAACAATAACAACAACAACAAACAAACCAAAACACTATATTAACCTCATGTGTCCCATTAATGAACAACCCTATTTTACACTGATCATTTATGACTAAATAAACCAGGCACGGACCAGGGCTAGGGACCACTGTACACAAACCTCAACAATCTTACCCCAATTTACCAAAGTCACAACCAAACCCAAAGTGATTAGTCTGAGGAAGTCTATCACCACACTGAGAGACACCACTGGATATCTCTAATGTAATTTTTTGGGGGGGGGTCATTTAGCAGACGCTCTTATCCAGAGCGACTTACAGGAGCAATTAGGGTTAAGTGCCTTGCTCAAGGGCACATCGACAGATTTTTCACTTAGTCGGCTTGGGGATTAGAACCAGCGACCTATCGGTTACTGGCACAATGCTCTTAACCACTAAGCTACCTGCCGCCCCAATCTACTATGACTTCCATGGCAATTATATTGAGTTACTTGTCACCAAAAAGGGATTGGAATAGATTAGAAAAGTACTTATACTAGGCCTTCTCCCATTATTCAAATCCATTGCCGTATAATATAAGAAGTAGATCAAGGATGGGTCACGGCCGGCTACGACAGAGCCTGGATTCGAACCAGGATCTCTAGTGGCACAGCTAGGACTGAAATGCTGTGCCTTAGACCACTGCGCCACTCGGGAGACTAGAATAAGGGAATACACAAGGTGCCATTTCAAAAAGTGGTTGTGCATCAGCAGTTTCTCTCTTGTTATGTCAGTCACTGACAGTCACTCAATTAGCCCATGTCAGCTAACAATGTTTTAAATTGGTAAATTAGTCTAGCTGCCAGCTATCTAAACTTGTAGTAATCATGGTCGAATTACCGACCCGGAGGGCCCCCATTGATTTTGTTAGTCACTCTCACTCAGATATCATATTAAAAACTCCAAACATTTCTCTCCATCCTGCGGCAAAATGTGTCGAGTTGCAGGAAATTAGCCTAGCAGTTAGAGCATTGGACCAGTAACCAAAAGGTCGCTGGTTCGAATACCCGAGCTGACAAGGTGAAAAATCTGTTGGTGCCCTTGAGCAAGGCACTTAACCCTAATTTGCTCCAGGGGCGCCGTACTACTATGGCTGATCCTGTAAAACAACACATTTCACTGTACTTATCCGGTGTATGTGACAATAAAAACATTTTTTACCACCTTGCATAGCCTATCAAGCATTCAGATCAGAAGCTCAGGGTAAAAACCTTAAAAGAGAGAGCTGAGGCCATATCTTTAGCGATACATATGGACTTTGGCTTGGCTTAAACACAAGATAAGTCTCTCTCTCTCCAAAGTATCTTCCTCCCAGCAACCATCTGTCACACCCTGGCTCTGGGACTCTATATGTTGAGCCAGGGTGTGTATATTCTATGTATTGTATTTCTGTGTTGGCCAGAGTGGTTCCCAATCAGAGGCAACGAGTGTCAGCTGTTGCTGGTTGTCTCTGATTGGGAGCCATATTTATAGAGGCTGTTTTCCCACAATAGTTGTGGGATCTTGTTCCAGTTGGTTTGTTCCTTTTGGTCTGTACCGTAGGACTGCACGTATTGTTTGTTGTTTTGTTCGAGTGTTTACGCTCTTTAAATAAATATGTTTGCCTGCAACGCTGCGCCTTGGTCCACTCTCTCTAACGATTGTGACACCATCTTACCACCAGCAACATTTGAAGTTGACCTCCCTTGTCCTCCCCATAATCTCCCCTCATAATAATAATATTAATATTAATATAATAATCTCCCCTCATAATCTCCCCCAGCCCCATGCAGCTTGCAAACACCTTCAATGAAAAACTATTTATTTTCCGCCCCTGGACAACATGCACCCCAACAAAAAAAAACACAGTATCACCCTCCATATACGAGGGCAGAAATGTGTGTGCAAACATTTCTCTTCACGCTATGGCAAAATGTGTGCTTGAAAACTGCAACATTTTCTCCCGCCCCATGGCAAAATGTGTAGAATTGTAGAAAACTTTCTTTAAAACTGCAACATTTTCACTACGCCCCATGGCAAAATGTGTAGAATTGCAGAAAACTTGCTTTAAAACTGCAACATTTTCACTACGGCCCCATGGCAAAATGTATAGAATTGCAGGAAATTAAATCTAAAACTGAAATGTTTTCTATCCACTGTCAAGATGGGGGGCGGCTAAAATGTTTTGCTCGCAAGGTGGGGGGGGCCAACAAAATGTTGCTTTGAGCCCCCAAAAGGCTAGGGCCGGCTCTTACTGCATGTCTTGGCATGCAGACCCGGGAGCCACTGCGGCCACTCATGACGCGCTCAGATTTTTTGTGGCCCCCCCCACCTCGATCCCTGAAGTAGATGATTCCAATGGCTTGTCATAATATATTTGACTCGAACAGACAATGGAGAACACTATACATTTTAATTTGAGTTTATTACCGAGATGCGTTTTGATGCTTTAATTTTTTATTTACCTTCCCGTTACAACACATTTTACATGACTGTAGAATTTATATTACTAGTGCACTTCAATTACAAGCATAAAATAAAAAAAACATAACAAATGTAAGACGCTTGAAATTTCTAAGAAAGGAATGTTATCTAACAACCTAAACTAGTGCAGTACACAATACATCCAACAAAACAGTGTGAAGACATACATTTTAATGCAGTTTTATAGTATTGTATCAGGAGTCTGTGTGGCGGAATGAAAGAAACATTCGAACTGATCCCATCTGATGATGGATAGTTGGTTAAACAGCGTTGGGGTAAACAGAACTATCTAGTTCCTATTGCCTTAATGAACCGTGGTGTGCTTTGGACCAGCACACTCCCTATGACCACAGTTAAAAGAACAGAACACATTCAATGCTACACTAACCACCTTGCATAGCCTATCAAGCATTCAGATCAGAAGCTCAGGGGTAAGGATCTTGAAAGAGAGAGCTGAGGCCATATCTTTAGCAATACATGTGGACTTTGGCTTGGCTTAACACATAAGATAACTCTGTCTCTCTCCAAAGTATCTTCCTCTCAGCAACCACCTTCTTTTTTTCCAATCACATTACCACCGGCAACATCTGAACTTTACCTGCCTTGTCCTCCTCATAATATCCCCCTCACGGTGCAGTGCCTCCTGTAGCCCAATGCAGCTTGCAAACACCTTAAATGAAAAATGATTTATTTTCCGCTCCCCCCGGGAAAATATGCACCAAAAAAGCCACCACAGAATCCCCCTCCAGATACAAGGGCAGAAATGTGATCAAATGACATAAGAAGATCTATCACATTTCTGCCTCTCTCAAACAAAACATGCTCTCCATGTGTTTTCGTGCACATGTAAAGTAAAATGTAATGTGTAACTATTTACTTTACTTTAGGGTGACATATATATATATATATATACATAGAGTTTTTAATCATCTTTTGTTTGACATGACAGTCTGACTAGACACACAGACACATAAAACACGCACATTTGTAACCGGCAGAGAGCTATAGCTAGATTAAAGTCTTCAATGAGAACTAATGAGGATGATTCTGCCCAGTTTCCATCCCTGGCCAATAGGGGGCAGAAGACAGCGACGTGGCATTCCAACCAGCAGAAATGGTGGGTGAATGAACATGCAGGGGTGGCATTGGTGGGTGAGTGAGAGGGACGTTGGTGATCAGGGGGGTGGAGGAGAGGAGAGGTGTCCATCACTGAGTTTGAAAAAGAGGGAAAAGGAGGAGGAGGAGGAAGAAGAAGAAGAAACAGAAATAAATAATTGCTGAGTTTGTTTGAGATGGGGTCTGGCTTTGTCTGATCAGGCCTATATCTATACAGATAGAAGAGGTCTGATACAGTCTATATCTATACAGATAGAAGAGGTCTGATACAGTCTATATCTATACAGATAGAAGAGGTCTGATCAGGCCTATATCTATACAGATAGAAGAGGTCTGATACAGCCTATATCTATACAGATAGAAGAGGTCTGATACAGTCTATATCTATACAGATAGAAGAGGTCTGATCAGGCCTATATCTATACAGATAGAAGAGGTCTGATCAGGCCTATATCTATACAGATAGAAGAGGTCTGATACAGTCTATATCTATACAGATAGAAGAGGTCTGATCAGGCCTATATCTATACAGATAGAAGAGGTCTGATACATCCTATATCTATACAGATAGAAGAGGTCTGATCAGGCCTATATCTATACAGATAGAAGAGGTCTGATCAGGCCTATATCTATACAGATAGAAGAGGTCTGATACATCCTATATCTATACAAATAGAAGAGGTCTGATCAGGCCTATATCTATACAGATAGAAGAGGTCTGATACAGTCTATATCTATACAGATAGAAGAGGTCTGATTAGGCCTATATCTATACAGATAGAAGAGGTCTGATACAGCCTATATCTATACAGATAGAAGAGGTCTGATACAGTCTATATCTATACAGATAGAAGAGGTCTGATCAGGCCTATATCTATACAGATAGAAGAGGTCTGATCAGGCCTATATCTATACAGATAGAAGAGGTCTGATCAGGCCTATATCTATACAGATAGAAGAGGCTTAAGTATAGAGTGGAGAGTGGGTAGTCTATGAGGAAACATAGCTTAGTGTCACTAAAGGACAGAGAGAGAGAGTGTCTGTGTGAGATATATATATATATATATATATATATATATATATATATAAAGAGAGAGAGAGAGAGAGAGAGAGAGAGAGAGAGAGAGAGAGAGAGAGAGAGAGAGAGAGAGAGATCCAGTTACCAGCAAGTGCTAAAATTGTTATCTGAGTGGGGGAGACACGTGCAGGAGGGATTAACGGGACCAAAATAACCAGGAAGAGCAGAAGGATGCATCACTTTTTGGTATCCCTTTGTTGTCAGGGCCTGATAATGTCCACTGGCTGTCAACGTGACGTCATTTCAAGGACTCGGTCACAACAACCGAGAGAATAGAATGCCATTCGGGATATACTCTCAGACACAAACAAACAGGGCTTTTCCTGCTTTGCAGCTGTTCCAGTAAACCTGTATACGCCCTTATGGAGCCAGGAATAACCTAACCTTCAGCATGCACCGACAGCCAAGCAGCAGAGCACAGCACAGCACAGCGAAGAACTACGACCTCCATTAGCTCAAATGTGAAGGGATTGAATCACCCAGATGAAATGAACTTTGGGTTGAACCCATCGACACAAGCTAAGAGCTTGGAATCATATTTCTCTGACTCGTCTGACTCGTCAATGCAGGGTGCACTCACTCTCTTTCCGCACCACTCTCATCTGATCTGATTGAGCGATTGAGCTAAGCAACCAGCAGCAGGAAACATGAATAGAAGTTTCAGGAACTATTTGACCCCTGCCCTGAAGTCATTAGTATCTGTACATTAGCAGGGTCCATATATTAAACTGCATGCCTATAGCTGGAGGGGTTATATGTTGTATGTTCTGCAGAGGAGACACTGAGGTTGACAGGGCTACTCTTTCATAGGGCTTCATGGGGTAATGAGATAGGGCCAAGGGGGTGTGGTCTAAAAGGGTGTGGTCTATGGAAGCTGAAGCAGTCAGGTGGAAAGGTAAGTCAAGACCTTGAGAAATAAGATTCAGAAAATCTATTGGAGAGAAAGACATAGGGAGAGGAAATGAGAGAGAGAGCGAGAGAGAGAGAGAGAGAGAGAGAGAGAGAGAGAGAGAGAGAGAGAGAGAGAAATAAGAATGAGAGGATGTGAAAGAGAGGGCATTAAACGTTTTTAAAACCACTTCTACAGTTTGAATGAGAAGAGTCTGAATATGAGAAGAGTCTGAATATGAGAAGAGTCTGAATATGAGAAGAGTCTGAATATGAGAAGAGTCTGAATATGAGAAGAGTCTGAATATGAGAAGAGTCTGAATATGAGAAGAGTCTGAATATGAGAAGAGTCTGAATATGAGAAGAGTCTGAATATGAGAAGAGTCTGAATATGAGAAGAGTCTGAATATGAGAAGAGTCTGAATATGAGAAGAGTCTGAATATGAGAAGAGTCTGAATATGAGAAGAGTCTGAATATGAGAAGAGGCTGAATACAAAGGGCTCCCATTGAAAGGAGGAAAGGAGGAAAAGGAAATGGGAATGCCAGTGTGAGGGGGACGTCAGACTTTGACAGATCATCTCAAACTCTGCATCCCAAATGGCACCCTATTCCTTACACAGTGCACTCATTTTGACCAGGGCCCATGGTGCACTACTTTGGGTATAAGGTGCCATTTGAGACGCAAACAAAAACAATATATTGGGTTGTCCCTGTATCCAGGACTCTCTGATGTGTGTCGGACACATGTGGTAGAGAAATAATGCCTCGCATCACATCTAAGATGTCAGGATGAAAGACAAACTTGTAAATAGCTTTTCAGATGTTTTTATCCAACCAGCAGTCAGATGATGTGGTTCAGAAGGCATGTTTCATGACCTGACAGTAACAGTTAGTAGATGG
Source organism: Coregonus clupeaformis (assembly GCF_020615455.1). Taxonomy (NCBI): domain Eukaryota; kingdom Metazoa; phylum Chordata; class Actinopteri; order Salmoniformes; family Salmonidae; genus Coregonus; species Coregonus clupeaformis. Next base: position 54,627,196 of record NC_059212.1, read on the forward strand.
AGGGCTTTGATTGACTTATCATACTTTTGGATCACTATTGTGTCTATGTTCAACCCAGTGTGGCATTAAGATCATAATGATGATCACTTGAGTTGTAAAGGCTTAAATCTAGTAGGAAGGAATATTCTGTACTAGTCAGACTTACTCTGCCTCCCAAATGGTACCCTATTCCCTATTTAGTGCACTGCTTTTGACCAGGGCCCATAGGGAATAGGGTACCATTTGGGAGGCAGCCTTTTAGTTCATTAGGACTGCCGCTCTAAGATCCTCCTCTGCCTCGCTCTCCAGTATGATTCGGACACTCCTCCATTTAAAACCCCTGTCTGTTTCATTCACTTATTTCAGGGTCAGTTTTTTGGTGAGCTGCGACAGGGACAGGAAACTGGCTGCTTTGGCTGAGGCGGACCCACTCCCTCCCTCTTTGTCCCCCTTGGAGAGCTCCAGCTCAATGGTCATCAGCACCCTACCAGGCCCGGCCCCCTTGGGTGAGTCCCCTCCCCCTGTTCCTGCTCTCTCTGGCTGTCTCAATGCTTTGGGCTGGGCTGTGTGTTGGGACTCTAGCTCTCTGCTCCCCGTATCCTATTTCTTATCCTTGCGTGACTCCTGCTTCTTCTTTTCTGAGACGGTGGCCTTCAGCTTGGATGGGTCCCCGATGGAGAGAACTGGGACCTGTGGAGAGGAGGAGGGAAGAGGGGAGGAGAGGAGTCACTTCAGGAGGAAAGGAGGAGTGTGGGGGAGAAGGGGGAGAAGGGGGAGAGAGGGGGAGGGGGAGAGGGGGAGAGGGAGGGAGAGAGGGAGGAGAGAGGAGAGAGGGGAGGGGGGGGAGGGGGAGAGGGAGGAGAGAGGGGGGAGAGGGGAGAGATAGGTGTGTTAGCACGGGAGACATGGGGGAGATCGATGGGTGTGTTAAAAATGAGGAAACAAATGGATTAGGATTGAAGGTAAGAGGTAGGTTTTTACATCAGAGAAGAGAAGACAGAGGTATTTACATCAGAGAAGAGAAGAGAAGAGAGGTATTTATATCAGATAAGAAAAGACAGAGAGGTATTTACATCAGAGAAGAGATGAGAGGTAATTACATCAGAGAAGAGAAGACAGAGGTAATTACATCAGAGAAGAGAAGACAGAGAGGTAATTACATCAGAGAAGAGAGGTAATTACATCAGAGAAGAGAAGACAGAGAGGTAATTACATCAGAGAAGAGAAGAGAGGTAATTACATCAGAGAAGAGAAGACAGAGAGGTAATTACATCAGAGAAGAGAAGAGAGGTAATTACATCAGAGAAGAGAAGACAGAGAGGTAATTACATCAGAGAAGAGAAGACAGAGAGGTACATTTAGGAGGAAAAGAGACAGAGAGAGTCATATTTAGGAGGTAAGGGGTAGGCAAGTGACGGGGGGAGGTCTCCAGGGCTGCAGGGGGTGACAGAACATGCATCCATGAGTTAGAGACAGGACTGCTACGGGCAGATACAACATCTGACACAGGACTGCTACACATCTCACATTATGCTTCAGTCACTTTTACCAATCAACACAATTCACACGTGCAACATTTCACTCACTCAAACACATTCATCAGCACTATAGAATGGACCTTGATAGTGATGGCATAAAACCTATTTCTGCAAAGCCTCATCCTACTGCAGCTAAAAACAAGGGAGTGAGCTGGGAAGGTAAGGGTACAGGAGAGAGAGAGAGGCCACCCACAAGTGGCTACCGTTTAAAGGGGTACATTGTAAGTAAGAGGAAGCTCAAGGGGTAAAGGCAGAGCGTATGTTCCAAATGGCACCCTATTCCCTATATAGTGCACTGCTTTTGGCCAGAACCCTATGGGCCATAGTCAAAAGTAGTGCACCGTTAAAAGAATAGGGTGCCATTTGGGACTCAGCCATGGGCTGCACGGAAAACGCAGCGGAGGAAAGTGGCCTCTGAGTCATGGAAAAGGAAAAGGAAAGGTCAATCTAATTTAATGACTGTACTGAAAAATAAACACTAGTAGAAATATACACTGGGCTGCTATAGACAGGGTACAGGGTCAAGTACATGGTTCTAGCTACAGTGGCTATGGACAGATACTGCATCCCAAATGGCACCCTATTCCCTATATTGCACTAATAGAAGCAAAATCTGATTTCAAAGTATTTTTCTGTCTTGACAGACAGCGATTTCTGATACTCCACGATATATTCTGATCAACTGGCTTGTTCTTGTGTCAGGAAACTAAATACCACATTCATCAGATAATATACCTGGCCATTACAACAGATCAAAGATTTTTGATTCGTAGTTACTGCGTTTTGCCTTTGTAGGGCAGTATACAGTGCACTACTTTTGACCAGGGCCCATAGGTAATAGGGTGCCATTTGGGACTTAACCAGGGAAATCAGTCAGAAGGTGACTGGGGAGGGGTTTAGGAGCTAAGCTAAGTCCCTGCCTGAATACTAACACATCTCACTGACAGACAGAGAGACATGTAGAGATAGAGGTGGGTAAAGAGACAGGTAGAGAGACAGGTAGAGAGACAGGTAGAGAGACAGGTAGAGAGGTAGAGAGACAGGTAGAGAGACAGGTAGAGAGGTAGAGACAGGTAGAGACAGGTAGAGACAGGTAGAGAAACAGGTAGAGACAGGTAGAGAGACAAGTAGAGATGGGTAGAGAGACAGGTAGAGAGGTAGAGATGGGTAGAGAGACAGGTAGAGAGGTAGAGACAGGTAGAGATGGGTAGAGAGACAGGTAGAGACAGGTAGAGACAGGTAGAGAGGTAGAGACAGGTAGAGAGACAGGTAGAGAGACAGGTAGAGAGGTAGAGACAGGTAGAGAGACAGGTAGAGAGGTAGAGACAGGTAGAGAGACAAGTAGAGAGACAGGTAGAGAGGTAGAGACAGGTAGAGAGACAGGTAGAGAGACAGGTAGAGATGGGTAGAGAGACAAGTAGAGAGACAGGTAGAGAGACAGGTAGAGACAGGTAGAGAGACAAGTAGAGAGACAGGTAGAGAGTTAGAGACAGGTAGAGAGACGGGTAGAGATGGGTAGAGAGACAGGTAGAGAGACAGGTAGAGAGGTAGAGAGACAGGTAGAGAGACAGGTAGAGAGACAGGTAGAGAGACAGGTAGAGAGGTAGAGACAGGTAGAGAGACAGGTAGAGATGGGTAGAGAGGTAGAGAGGTAGAGATAGATTAGAGGATGGATCAGATAAACAGAAACTGATTCAAACGCTAATGACTGACCGGTCACCTGTGGAGAAAGAGACAGAGCAAGAAAAGGAAAGAAAGAAAGAAAGAAAGAAAGACAGGGGCTTCTCTCGGCCATCTGGGGGGAAGAGACAAAGATAGGCAGACAGGAGAAGGAGAGAGGACAAGAAAGAAGGTGTGACTGAAAAGAAAGGGGGAGACAGTGACTGGATAAAGGGAATGTGAATGAGTGAGTGAGTGAGTGAGTGAGTGAGAGGAAGGAGTGGAGGGACGGAGGGAGAGAATGGGTGGGGATGGTGCGTTAGCTGGGATTAATATTAAGTGCACTGTATTATCATTCCTGTACAGCCTGATTGTGTGAGGATGCTGCTGCTTCAGCCTCCAGGGAAGTCAGCTACTAGCTGTTCCCTCTCCCTCCCTCCCTCCCTCCCTCCCTCCCTCCCTCCCTCCCTCCCTCCCACCCTCAGTAATGGTGTAATGGTGAATGAAGAAGCCACACGTTGTTTGCGTCCCAAATGGCACCCTATTCCCTATATAGTGCACTACTTTTGAATGGCACCATATAATGGTGACTCCCTCCTAAAATAAAGGTAAAATAACATAAATAAAATACACCCCATATGACTCTGGTCAAAAGCAGTGCATTATATAGGGAATAGGGTGCCATTTGGGACGCAGTTTTGTTGTGCAAGCCCAGCTAACTGAAATAATGAAGATGCAGTGGCTGATACAGATTGTGGTGAGTCAGCGTAAAACACTAAATAAGGCCGCTTTGATGAAACAGCACGTTTTACGACTGTAACTATACCGTATATGAAAACCCTGTTTATGTCCCAAATGGCACCCTATTCCCTATACTGTATAGTGCACATGATGCAATTTGGGACGTAGATAAGGTCTGTTTTAGAGTGTAATTAAACCCTATATATGAAAACCCTGTAAACATGTTTACATACCGTAGGTTTAACCTGTAAACGTGTTAACATACTATAGGTTTAGCCTGTAAACGTGTTAACATACTGTAGGTTTAGCCTGTAAACGTGTTAACATACTGTAGGTTTAGCCTGTAAACGTGTTAACATACTGTAGGTTTAACCTGTAAACGTGTTAACATACTGTAGGTTTAGCCTGTAAACGTGTTAACATACTGTAGGTTTAGCCTGTAAACGTGTTAACATACTGTAGGTTTAGCCTGTAAACGTGTTAACATACTGTAGGTTTAGCCTGTAAACGTGTTAACATACTGTAGGTTTAGCCTGTAAACGTGTTAACATACTGTAGGTTTAACCTGTAAACGTGTTTACATACTGTAGGTTTAACCTGTAAACATGTTTACATACTGTAGGTTTAACCTGTAAACGTGTTAACATACTGTAGGTTTAACCTGTAAACGTGTTAACATACTGTAGGTTTAACCTGTAAACGTGTTAGTAGGTTTAACCTGTAAACGTGTTAACATACTGTAGGTTTAACCTGTAAACGTGTTAGTAGGTTTAACCTGTAAACGTGTTAACATACTGTAGGTTTAACCTGTAAACGTGTTAACATACTGTAGGTTTAGCCTGTAAACGTGTTAACATACTGTAGGTTTAGCCTGTAAACGTGTTAACATACCGTAGGTTTAGCCTGTAAACGTGTTAACATACTGTAGGTTTAGCCTGTAAACGTGTTAACATACCGTAGGTTTAGCCTGTAAACGTGTTAACATACTGTAGGTTTAGCCTGTAAACGTGTTAACATACTGTAGGTTTAACCTGTAAACGTGTTAACATACTATAGGTTTAAAAGAGAGCAGCCATAGTGAGGAGAAGTGAATCACACATGGGGAGACTGCAAGTGTTTATGAATTTCAGAAACCTTTGGCTTTGTGTTTTATTATTCATTCATGCAGCCAACCTCCGGGCTGAACCTCGGTGTGACTGACTGCAACTCAACCTGACTGTCAGTCATGTGACAGTGTGTGCGTCCCAAATACCAGAATGTGTGTCCCAAATTACTAGTTTAATGTAGGAAATATATTCCCAAGTATTCCCACAGATAAAAAATTAATAAAAGAGATATGTGATCGTGTCTCAATGTAATCAAGGTATGACATTTTTGTTATTTTCAAATACAATCTATTTCTGGGCTTAGTTGTGGTCAATTTGCAGTGTACATTTTACATTTACATTTTAGTCATTTAGCAGACACCTGTTATCCAGAGCGACTTACAGTTAGTGAGTGCATACATTTTTTCACACTGGCCCCCCCCGTGGGAAACGAACCCACAACCCTGGCGTTGCAAGCGCCATGCTCTACCAACTGAGCTACAGGGGGACTGTACAAATTGTTATAATTAGGTTCAGGCCCCACGACCATCCGTTCCAACAAAAATCAGCCCTCAGCTGAATCTAGTTGCCTACCCCCTGATATAGGGAATAGGATTCCATTTGGGACTCAGCCAGTGAGCTGTGTGGAGATGAGAATTAGAGTGCACTCTGGTGCTGCGGTAGACAGACGCAAACCCTGACTCTAACCACTGATACTGTACTGACCTCCAGCCGCAAGCCCATGACCCAGTGCTACGGTATATACGCTAGCTGCATACTTGCTTGTACATGTATGTTCCTGAACAAGCCCATGACCCAGTGCTACGGTATATACGCTAGCTGCATACTTGCTTGTACATGTATGTTCCTGAACAAGCCCATGACCCAGTGCTACGGTATATACGCTAGCTGCATACTTGCTTGTACATGTATGTTCCTGAACAAGCCCATGACCCAGTGCTACGGTATATACGCTAGCTGCATACTTGCTTGTACATGTATGTTCCTGAACAATGCTGTAAGAAAGTAACTACACGCCACACATTCCCTGATAGGGTTGTATAATTCTGTAACAATTCCCAAAATGTCCAGGTTTTCCCCGAAATTCCTGGTTCAGGGAAACCTGGATTTTTTTTCCAAGTTACCGGAATTTTGCAACCCAAGTCCCTTGACTACTTCCATTAAGATGTCTTAGTTTATTTCATTTTTAGACAGAGTTGAATTGATTGATAGGATGGAATAACAGGACTTGGTCATTTAGCAGCATGTCATACATCATCATTCTATTTAACAAGAAATCTCTCTCTCTCATAAAACAATAAAACTTGATTCGCCCTGGTAATCCCAAAAGCACACAATAAATAATGAGTGTTTTATTAATCCAACACTAAGGCCATGTCCCAAATGGCACCCTATTCCCTATATAGTGCACTACTCTGGTCAAAAGTAGTGCACTGTATAGGGAATAGGGTGCCATTTTGGGACGCGGCCTAAGAGCTATCCATCCCCAAGCCCTGCACTTATCCGCAGTGTGACTCCGTGACTCAGTGTAATTTGGGATAACTGTGAGCCAATAATGGGCCAGTGATTTTCATTTGACTCACAGGAAGCAGAATCACCCCACTTTTTCTCCTTCCTCTCCCACTGAGAGCAAATCAGTTCCATTCACAGGGAGTTGAATGACTGTACACCAGGACCTTGCTGCAGCCATTTCACAGTGGTGCTGCTGTTCTGTATTATTGTTATACTGCCTTAAGGCTGTTTACCCATTGTGTTTGTTTGGCCTTTGAGGAGGTTTAAAATGAAGAGGGGGAGGAAATAAGAGAGGGGAGGGGCGGTACTTTAGTTCGAGTGTTTGGGCGACTGACTGTGGATTTAACGCTTTCCAACACTGATGACTCTTCCATTTAGTAGCAGGGGAGGACTATTACATGGGTTTGCTTTGGTGGTGCAATAATGTAATATTCCTTTGATGTTGATTCTGGATGGAAGAGTTCTGGCTCAGTGGTAGTCTTACTAACAATTATGTGCTGCAGTGTGGTTCTGGGACTGTGTGTAGAGAGAGGCTGTCGTTGTGTAGTAGTAGTAGTGAGAAGCTGTCGTTGTGTAGTAGTAGTAGTGAGAAGCTGTCGTTGTGTAGTAGTAGTGAGAAGCTGTCGTTGTGTAGTAGTAGTGAGAAGCTGTCGTTGTGTAGTAGTAGTGAGAAGCTGTCGTTGTGTAGTAGTAGAGAGAAGCTGTCGTTGTGTAGGAGTAGTGAGAAGCTGTCGTTGTGTAGTAGTAGTGAGAAGCTGTCGTTGTGTAGTACTAGAGAGAAGCTGTTGTTGTGTAGTAGTAGTGAGAAGCTGTCGTTGTGTAGTAGTAGTGAGAAGCTGTCGTTGTGTAGTAGTAGTGAGAAGCTGTCGTTGTGTAGTAGTAGTGAGAAGCTGTCATTGTGTAGTAGTAGTGAGAAGCTGTCGTTGTGTAGTAGTAGTAGTGAGAAGCTGTCGTTGTGTAGTAGTAGAGAGAAGCTGTCGTTGTGTAGTAGTAGAGAGAAGCTGTCGTTGTGTAGTAGTAGTGAGAAGCTGTCGTTGTGTAGTAGTAGTAGTGAGAAGCTGTCGTTGTGTAGTAGTAGTAGTGAGAAGCTGTCGTTGTGTAGTAGTAGTGAGAAGCTGTCGTTGTGTAGTAGTAGAGAGAAGCTGTCGTTGTGTAGTAGTAGAGAGAAGCTGTCGTTGTGTAGTAGTAGTGAGAAGCTGTCGTTGTGTAGTAGTAGTAGTGAGAAGCTGTCGTTGTGTAGTAGTAGTGAGAAGCTGTCGTTGTGTAGGAGTAGTGAGAAGCTGTCGTTGTGTAGTAGTAGTGAGAAGCTGTCGTTGTGTAGTACTAGAGAGAAGCTGTTGTTGTGTAGTAGTAGTGAGAAGCTGTCGTTGTGTAGTAGTAGTGAGAAGCTGTCGTTGTGTAGTAGTAGTGAGAAGCTGTCGTTGTGTAGTAGTAGTGAGAAGCTGTCATTGTGTAGTAGTAGTGAGAAGCTGTCGTTGTGTAGTAGTAGTGAGAAGCTGTCGTTGTGTAGTAGTAGTAGTGAGAAGCTGTCGTTGTGTAGTAGTAGTGAGAAGCTGTCGTTGTGTAGTAGTAGTAGTGAGAAGCTGTCGTTGTGTAGTAGTAGAGAGAAGCTGTCGTTGTGTAGTAGTAGTAGTGAGAAGCTGTCGTTGTGTAGTAGTAGTGAGAAGCTGTCGTTGTGTAGTAGTAGTAGTAGAGAGAAGCTGTCGTTGTGTAGTAGTAGTAGTGAGAAGCTGTCGTTGTGTAGTAGTAGTGAGAAGCTGTCGTTGTGTAGTAGTAGTAGTGAGAAGCTGTCGTTGTGTAGTAGTAGAGAGAAGCTGTCGTTGTGTAGTAGTAGTAGTGAGAAGCTGTCGTTGTGTAGTAGTAGAGAGAAGCTGTCGTTGTGTAGTAGTAGAGAGAAGCTGTCGTTGTGTAGTAGTAGTGAGAAGCTGTCGTTGTGTAGTAGTAGAGAGCTGAGAGGACTTGCCTGTCTCTGCTGTGATCCCTCTTTACCCTTCCCTTTCTTTCCATGTTTGCTGGAGGAAACAAACGAGATCAAAGTTAGGGAGGAAGTAGAACCTCTTCCTCCGGTGGTCAAAGGGATGTACTGTTACTGTAACAGTATAGTGCTGCCTTGTAGCTATCACAAAGAACACAGCACTGTTTCTCCAGCTAGGTTTGGAGACACAGCGACATACAGTGCTATGAAAAAGTATTTGCCCCCTTTCTAATTTTCTCTACTTTTGCACATTTGTGATACTGAAAAAGTAATTGCCCCCTTACACTCAATAACTGGTTGTGCCGATGTGGAGGAATTTTGGCCCACTCTTCCATACAGAACTGCTTTAACTCAGTGACTTGTGGGTTTTCAAGCATGAACTGCTAGTTTCAAGTCCTGCCACAACATCTCAATTGGGATGAGGTCTGGACTTTGCCATTCCAAAACTTCAAATGTGTTGCTTTTTAGCAATTTTCATGTAGACTTGATTGTGTGTTTTGGATCATTGTCCTGCTGCATGACCTAGATGCGCTTCAGCTTCAGCTCACAGACGGATGGTCTGACATTCTCCTGTATAATTCTCTGATACAGAGCAGAATTCATGGTTCCTTTTAAGGCAAGTCGTCCAGATCCTGAGGCAGCAAAGCATCCCCAAACCATCACACCACCACTACCATGCTTGACCTTTGGTATGATGTTCTTACTGTGGAATGCAGTGTTTGGTTTTCGCCAGGCATAATGGGACCCATCTCGTCCAAAAAGTTGACTCAAGTTTGCCAAAAAGCACCTGGATGATTATCAAGACTCTTGGAAGAACGTTCTATGGACAGATTATTCAAAAGTATAACTTTTTGGACGACATGGTTCCAGTAATGCCTGGCTAAAACCAAACTCAGCATTCCACAGTAAGAACATCATACCAAAGGTCAAGCATGGTGGTGGTGGTGTGATGGTTTGGGGGTGCTTTGCTGCCTCAGGATCTGGACGACTGCCTTAATAGAATGAACCATGAATTCTGCTCTGTATCAGAGAATTATACAGGAGAATGTCAGACCATCCGTCTGTGAGCTGAAGCTGAAGCGCAGCTGGGTCAAGCAGCAAGACAATAATCCAAAACACACAATCAAGTCTACATGAAAATTGCTAAAAAGCAACAAATTGGAAGTTTTGGGATGGCCTAATCAAAGTCCAGACCTAATCCCAATTGAGATGTTGTGGCATGACTTGAAACGAGCAGTTCATGCTTGAAAATCCACACGTCACTGAGTTAAAGCAGTTCTGAATGGAAGAGTGGGCCAAAATTCCTCCACATTGACGTGAGAGACTGATCAACAACTACAGGAAGCATTTGGTTGGAGTCATTGCAGCTAAAGGTGGCACAACCAGTTATTGAGTGTAAGGGGGCAATTACTTTTTCACACAGGGGAGGCGAATTGGGTGTTGTGTAACTTTGTTTATGAAATAAATGAAATAAATATGTAATTGTTGTGTTATTTGTTCACCTTATGTTCCCTTTATCTAATATTAGGTTTAGGTTGAAGATCTGATAACATTCAGTATCACAAATATGCAAAAGTAGAGAAAATTAAGAAAGGGGGCAAATACTTTTTTCATAGCACTGTAGATAGACTGTAAAATGTCAATAGAATTCATCTTAGTTAATGTGCAGAGGGCTCATCTAGTGGTAATGACTCAGCCTCTAGCCTTAACACAACCTGTCCCTAACTTTCTCCACTTTCATCCTCTCTCTCTATCTGTTCAATCAAATCAGAAAAATACCAGCTAGTGCCAGACAAGCCATACAGGTGTCCAGGCAAGGGAATGAGCTCAAGCTTGGGCTTCAGACCCAGGCATAGGGGGCACTGACCTGACACTGAGGTTGAAGACTCTGCGGGCCACCAGGAACCTCATGAGATAGTAGATGACCACGATGAGCACCAGGAGACCCAGCACCGCACCGATGATGGCCCCTGTGATCACTCCGGCCTGGATGGGAACTGAGAGAGTGAAGGGAAAGGGGGTGTGGGTGTGGGTGTGGGGTGGGGTGGGGGGAGTGGAGAAAGATGGGGTTGAGAGAGAAAGAGAGAGAGAGTGAGAGAGAGAGAAACAAAGAAATAAAGAAAATGTATGCACGCATGACTGTAAGTCGCTTTGGATAAAAGCGTCTGCTAAATGGCATATTATTATTATTTATTATTATTATTATTATGAAAAGAGAGAGGGATGGAGAGAATGGAGAAATACGAGGAAGAGAAAGCAAAGCAAAGAACCAGTCTTCTGGATGACTGACATTAAACAACCTATTAGCACAAAGAAGGGCTTGCTTGTGTGTACAGTTATGGTCAAAAGTTTTGAGAATGACACAAGTATTGGTCTTCACAAAATTTGCTGCTTCAGTGTTTTTAGATATTTTTGTCCGATGTTACTATGGTATACTGAAGTATAATTACAAGCATTCCATAAGTGTCAAAGGCTTTTATTGACAATTACATTACGTTTATGCAAAGAGTCAATATTTGCAGTGTTGACCCTTCTTTTTCAAGACCTCTGCAATCCGCCCTGGCATGCTGTCAATTAACTTCTGGGCCACATCCTGACTGATGGCAGCCAATTCTTGCATAATCAATGCTTGGAGTTTGTCAGAATTTGTGGGTTTTTGTTTGTCCACCCGCCTCTTGAGGATTGACCACAAGTTCTCAATGGGATTAAGGTCTGGGGAGTTTCCTGACCATTGACCCAGAATGTCGATGTTTTGTTCCCCGAGCCACTTAGTTATCACTTTTGCCTTATGGCAAGGTGCTCCATCATGCTGGAAAAGGCATTGTTCATCACCAACTGTTCTTGGATTGTTGGGAGAAGTTGCTCTCTGAGGATGTGTTGTTACCATTCTTTATTCATGACTGTGTTTTTAGGCAAAATTGTGAGTGAGCCCAATCCGTTGGCTGAGAAGCAACCCCACACATGAATGGTCTCAGGATGCTTTACTGTTGGCATGACACAGGACTGATGGTAGCGCTCACCTTGTCTTCTCCGGACAAGTTTTTTTCCGGATGCCCCAAACAATCGGAAAGGGGATTCATCAGAGAAAATGACTTTACCCCAGTCCTCAGCAGTCCAATCCCTGTACCCTTTGCAGAATATCAGTCTGTCCCTGATGTTTTTCCTGGAGAGAAGTGGCTTCCTCGCTGCCCTTCTTGACACCAGGCCATCCTCCAAAAGTCTTCGCCTCACTGTGCGTGCAGATGCACTCACACCTGCCTGCTGCCATTCCTGAGCAAGCTCTGCACTGGTGGTGCCCTGATCCCACAGCTGAATCAACTTTAGGAGACGGTCCTGGGGCTTGCTGGCCTTTCTTGGGTGCCCTGAAGCCTTCTTCACAACAATTGAACCTCTCTCCTTGAAGTTCTTGATGATCCGATAAATGGTTGATTTAGGTGCAATCTTACTAGCAGCAATATACTTGCCTGTGAAGCCCTTTTTGTGCAAAGCAATGATGACGGCACATGTTTCCTTGCAGGTAACCATGGTTAACAGATGAAGAACAATGATTTCAAGCACCACCCTCCTTTTAAAGCTTCCAGTCTGTTATTCTAACTCAATCAGCATGACAGAGTGATCTCAGCCTTGTCCTCGTCAACACTCTCACCTGTGTTAACGAGAGAATCACTGACATGATGGCAGCTGGTCCTTTTGCAGCAGGGCTGAAATGCAGTGTAAATCTTTTTGGGGGATTAAGTTCATTTTCATGGCAAAGAGGGACTTTGCAATTAATTGCAATTCATCTGATCACTCTTCATAACATTCTGGAGTACATGCAAATTGCCATCATAAAAACTGAGGCAGCAGACTTTGTGAAAATTAATATTTGTGTCATTCTCAAAACCTTTGGCCACGACTGTACAGTCTGATTTAGCCTGGTCCCAGATCTGTTTGTTCCATCATGCCACTCCTTTGCCACTACTTGTCATGCCAAGCATGGAGTGTGACAAACAGACTGGTCCCCAGGCTAGTCATTCTATGCTCTCACCCTTGTCAAAGACCAGGAGTCTGACACTGGAGGTGCGTCCCACTATGTCAGGGGGGTTCTTGGCGTCACAGGTGAAGGTGCCGTTGTCTCCGTAGTCCAGGTTCTTGAGCAGGATGGATCCATCCCGGCGACCAGGGTTCCCCACAAACTCCAGCCTGTCTCTGAAGGGTCCCTTGTTGTCCACATAAGGGGCTCCACCAGTGTAGTGGAAGACCTGGAGCACGGAATGGGGAAGGGATTCAGTTTCTTGTCTGCTTTTACATTTAGGCTAAGGTTACATCCAAAATGGCACCCTATTCCCTATGTAGTGAACTACTTTTATATGGGTCATGGTCAAAAGTAGGGAATACTAGGGTGCCGTTTTAGACCAGCCCATACAGTATGTGACGTGAAATGTGAAATGTGTTGAAAGAAGTGGCTTGTAAGTTACGTCAATTATATGAATCTCAACAACTGTTTTGAAGAGGAGTAGAAACGTAACGGAGTGATATCATTTCAGAGGGAGGGAGGGAGGAAAGAGAGGTGGATGAAGGAGGAGGAGAGAAGGAGAGAGACAGGGGGGGGATAAGAGGGGGGAGATTGGGAACCATGGAGAGCAAAGCACAATGAGGATAGAGACATAATAACATGGAAACAATCAGATAAGGTGAGAGAGACTGAAAGGAAAGAGCTGGCACCAGGTGAGATGACGGCAGTGAGGAGGAGATGAGAACGTAGTGAAAGGGTGCATCCCAAATAGCACCCTATTCCCTATTTAGTGCACTACTTTTGACCAGGACCCATATAGAGACTAGGGTGCCATTTGGCACACACACTATATAGTGCACTACTTTTGACCAGGGCCCTAGTCAAAAGTAGTGCCCTATATAGGGAATTTGTCATTTGGGACCCGGCCATAGAGGAGGAAAGGAGATGAGGGGAATGAGAAGGAGATGAGGACGGCGTGATAAAGGAGGATAGAGGAGGATAATGGAGTGATAAAGGAAGATAGAGGGGGATAATGGAGTGATAAAGGAGGATAGAGGAAGATAGAGGAGGACATGGAGTGATAAAGGAGGATAGAGGAGGATAATGGAGTTATATAGGAGGATATATAACTCCATTATAGGATAGAGTATAGAGTATATAGGAGGATAGAGGAGGATAATAGAAGGATAGAGGAGGATAATGGAATGATAGAGGATGATAATAGAGTGATAGAGTATGATAATAGAGTGATAGAGGAGGATAATTGAGTGATAAAGGAGGATAGAGGAGGATAATGGAGTGATATAGTAGGATAATGGAGTGGTAGATGAGGATAATTTGGTGATATATGAGGATAATGGAGTGATAGAGGAGGATAATGGAGTGATATAGGTGGATAATGGAGTGATAGAGGAGGATATAGGAGGATAATGGAGTGATAGATGAGGATAGATGAGGATAATGGAGTGGTAGAGGAGGTTAGAGGAGGATAATGGAGTGATAGAGGAGGATAGAGGAGGATAATAGAGTGATAGAGAAGAGGTGGTTATATACAGAGATGCTGTCCCTGGCTCCATCTGCCCGGTAGCTCCAGGAGAAGGTGACGTCATCGGAGGTCCAGCGCCAGGAGAAGAAGGAGCAGGACAGACGGATGTCTGACCCCACCAGGGCGTGACGCTCCCAGCCCGTGTAGATGACGATGGCCTCCGACTGCTGGGGCACTATAGGGGATAAAGGAGAAAGATGAGCACTCATGTGGTTCATAACAACATCTTTTCACATTACCATTTGTTACCTCAGAAATAACATCCTACCATTCTCCTTATGTGTGTATGTTTCCACCATTGTTCATTTTTATGGTGTTTTCAATAAAAAAATATAAACACGAAAGATCAGCACTGCACGGTTCAAAACTTTTTTTCTGGGAATATAAAAGGACATACTATAAAAACAGACAAGATGGTGGAGAATGTTTTTTAGTTGCAAGGCGCTTTTCAAGACTATCCCTCCAGACTATTGTCGAGTCTATCGTTCTATCCCGTTGTATTCACATCAATAAACCCACACAATCTTCAAAACTAGTGTGCTGTGGATGTACCATTTAATTTACTTTGAAAAGACAGACAAGTTGATCTAGTGGACTAGACAAGTTATTTTCAACGTTTTTATATACACTTCAGAAATCCATACACCCACAATCACTGTTTATCCAAGGGCACAATGCACTATGAACATGAGTAGTGATGGCACAATGCACTATGAACATGAGTAGTGATGGCACAATGCACTATGAACATGAGTAGTGATGGCACAATGCACTATGAACATGAGTAGTGATGGCACAATGCACTATGAACATGAGTAGTGATGGCACAATGCACTATGAACATGAGTAGTGATGGCACAATGCACTATGAACATGAGTAGTGATGGCACAATGCACTATGAACATGAGTAGTGATGGCACAATGCACTATGAACATGAGTAGTGATGGCACAATGCACTATGAACATGAGTAGTGATGGCACAATGCACTATGAACATGAGTAGTGATGGCACAATGCACTATGAACATGAGTAGTGATGGCACAATGCACTATGAACATGAGTAGTGAGGGCACAATGCACTATGAACATGAGTAGTGAGGGCACAATGCACTATGAACATGAGTAGTGATGGCACAATGCACTATGAACATGAGTAGTGAGGGCACAATGCACTATGAACATGAGTAGTGATGGCACAATGCACTATGAACATGAGTAGTGATGGCACAATGCACTATGAACATGAGTAGTGAGGGCACAATGCACTATGAACATGAGTAGTGAGGGCACAATGCACTATGAACATGAGTAGTGATGGCACAATGCACTATGAACATGAGTAGTGATGGCACAATGCACTGTGAACATGAGTAGTGATGGCACAATGCATTATGAACATGAGTAGTGAGGGCACAATGCACTATGAACATGAGTAGTGATGGCACAATGCACTATGAACATGAGTAGTGATGGCACAATGCACTATGAACATGAGTAGTGAGGGCACAATGCACTATGAACATGAGTAGTGAGGGCACAATGCACTATGAACATGAGTAGTGATGGCACAATGCACTATGAACATGAGTAGTGATGGCACAATGCACTATGAACATGAGTAGCGATGGCACAATGCACTATGAACATGATTAGTGATGGCACAATGCACTATGAACATGAGTAGTGAGGGCACAATGCACTATGAACATGAGTAGTGATGGCACAATGCACTATGAACATGAGTAGTGATGGCACAATGCACTATGAACATGAGTAGTGATGGCACAATGCACTATGAACATGAGTAGTGAGGGCACAATGCACTATGAACATGAGTAGTGAGGGCACAATGCACTATGAACATGAGTAGTGATGGCACAATGCACTATGAACATGAGTAGTGATGGCACAATGCACTATGAACATGAGTAGTGATGGCACAATGCACTATGAACATGAGTAGTGATGGCACAATGCACTATGAACATGAGTAGTGAGGGCACAATGCACTATGAACATGAGTAGTGAGGGCACAATGCACTATGAACATGAGTAGTGAGGGCACAATGCACTATGAACATGAGTAATGAGGGCACAATGCACTATGAACATGAGTAGTGAGGGCACAATGCACTATGAACATGAGTAGTGATGGCACAATGCACTATGAACATGAGTAGTGATGGCACAATGCACTATGAACATGAGTAGTGATGGCACAATGCACTATGAACATGAGTAGTGAGGGCACAATGCACTATGAACATGAGTAGTGAGGGCACAATGCACTATGAACATGAGTAGTGAGGGCACAATGCACTATGAACATGAGTAATGAGGGCACAATGCACTATGAACATGAGTAGTGATGGCACAATGCACTATGAACATGAGTAGTGATGGCACAATGCACTATGAACATGAGTAGTGATGGCACAATGCACTATGAACATGAGTAGTGAGGGCACAATGCACTATGAACATGAGTAATGAGGGCACAATGCACTATGAACATGAGTAGTGATGGCACAATGCACTATGAACATGAGTAGTGATGGCACAATGCACTATGAACATGAGTAGTGATGGCACAATGCACTATGAACATGAGTAGTGATGGCACAATGCACTATGAACATGAGTAGTGAGGGCACAATGCACTATGAACATGAGTAGTGAGGGCAGGCAACAAGGATTGGAGTTGATTGATACTAACTAAAAAGCGCAACATAACAAAAACTACCCACAGAATATGAATATCAATAGCTTATTTATCTATGTTGTGTCCTTGAAATATGAATGTAAATTCTGTATTTGCAATAAAATCAATATAACACTACCATAGTAAATGCAGTACGTACCACAGTACATTAAACACCACCAATGTAATGACATCTACAAACATTGCTATCATCAATTATTATCACTAGTATTTGGGGGTATTAGGAATTCCTTTTGATTCAAGATACTGACTCACACACAAATCATGTTGAAATATATATATATTTTTAAATGCACATTTAAAATGTTCACAGGCTGGAACTCTCAGCAGATCACAGCTGTAAAAATCAGGGGGAAGGAAAATAGATCTCTGCTGAAGTGTAAAAATG